>NC_090208.1:26472226-26774634 GCF_033026475.1 Channa argus
AAGTATTTTAGGATTTCAAATGGTTCACAGTATCACTGAAACGTTTAGAGAATCCGGAGAAATCTCTGTATGCAGGAAAAAAGAAAAGCAGTATTAAATTATCGGGATCATCAGGGCCTTTAATTGCACTGTAACTGGCGACTCCTCACATGTTTTGAGTTTATATTTTACAACTCTTCTGGAAATGGCTTTTCTGTTACATAACAGCACATTAAATTATACTGTAAAGATCCTTGGTGCCAATACAAATGTCTCTCAAATACTCTGAAGTTATATTATTCACATCTGTCGATAAATATACCATCTGTGCCCCAAAGTCCCTATAAGGGGGCCGCAAAATTTGGGTTTTTTCCCCCCCAAGTTTTGGACCAATATTAACAGGCTTTCAATCAATCAATAGAATTTTGCCAGTGGTAGGAACAGTCTGAAAATGTTAATATATAAAATAATTTAATGTTAAAGACTTGATAATGATACAAAAGCACTGTACTGTATATAATTCTAATTCTAAACATATAGATGCTTACTAATGTCAATGAATATGAGTATATTGGACACTACTTCTGTTCAATTCACTGGTGAAGACATTTCACATGTTGGGAGAAACTGGGACTCTATCCAAATGACAGCATACTATACATTGTTTCCACTGTTGTTCTAAGGTCAACTACACATGGCTCAAAGAAAAGCATCCAACTATAGCTGTGACTCCTCAGAAGTGACAGATATTCCCAATCCAGAATTCAGAGCAAAGAGAGAGGGAGAAAACAGAAAACAGAGAGAAGTCTTACGGTGAGCTGTCTTCATCTCCTGACAGATTCCAGTCATCATCGTAGGAGCCCTGCTGAAAGAAGAAGCACAACAGAAGCTTTGGTCACATCTATGGGAATTCATCTATGGCTGTGACTGTCATTACTATGATGCGGTAGAGACATTACCAGATCAGGATAAGGCTCTGTGACCTTCCTCCGTGGGGGCCCAAACTTCACCTGGTCAACTGCAACATAAACAAATCAACTAATCAATCAATTTCTTGTGACCACAGTGTGTGTGTGTGTGTGTGTGTGTGTGTGTGTGTGTGTGTGTCTGATTGTCCTGCGAGTCTACCATCCATCCACTAGATGTCCCCATCTCCATCCACTTCCTCTATTTCACCTCTGTTTCCTGAATTTGCCACCTCGACTCTCTTATTTGTTACCTGTTTCATGTCTGTCAAATAAACTAAGAATGTATTCAGCAATTTATTTAATGTGGAAAACTATTAAATCTTATTTGTTTGCATGTGAAAGTATGTGAATCTGTGCCTTCAATAACTGGTGTGACGCTTTCCTTTTATCAATGCTGCACATCAGCTCAGAGACTTATTTGCAAACTTTTGATAAAAGCTTCAAATATACTAATAATTCTAGATGTTCACATACTTTTTCCACATGTGGAATTAATAACGAAAAATCTAATTGTTAGATTAGGCTCCCTGTGTATAGTTTTAGGTCTCATTTACTATAAAGAAAGAACATTTTAAAGGGTTTACAAATGCTCAATGTGTATTTATAATAATTCTCTTGAAATAAAGACAGAGGCAGCTTGATGTTCTTTTTCACCTCTGCAGAGTTTTGCTTCGACAGATCGACATGAGGAAGTGTGTTGTCATGTAACCGCAGAGAACCTGAACTACTGGCCGATAGCTTGACTTTGAAGCAGGAGATGAGGAAACTAGTGAAGCTGAAAGCAGAAGTTCCTGTTTCGTCTCAGCTCAGTTGGCTCTCATGGTGCGGCTCAACATGAAACTATCATAATTTAACTGTTTATAACTTGAGTTGTGCCACAAACTCTGCGTGTCAGAAAAGCTGAAGGATGGGAAATTGCAACCGGCGATGACTTAACAAACCGATTTCACTTTTTATTATTATGTTTTGCTTCTTTTACGTTACATACTTTGAATTTTTCCACCTTCCAAGACGTCAGTGGTTTTGTTAGATTATAAAAATCAACCTGCTGAGACTTGAAACTTGCTTGCAACACAAATTCCATTCCAGTCAAGAGGGCGCGTCCTTTATAGATCAGAGATTTATTGGTGTCGTACCTTAAAGCTGGAGGTGAAAGTGACTTCCCCGGCCTTTTGACTGGGGACCATCTGCAGTATGAGGTGGTCCTGGAGTAATACTGGTTTTGTTTTCCTGTTGTCCTCTTTTTAAACGATAAGCTTCTTCTCTTTAATTGGGTCAAACTAAGTTCAATGAACAACTTAGATAAAATATGAATTTAATTTCTTTATCATAATACTAATGTGTTGTCTCAGTATCATCTGATGTTTTCAGCATTACTAGATGTGTGGCACTATGGAGCTGGTCTGTTTGGTTGATTAGTTCATCAATCTACTAGTTTAGTCCACAGTAAAACATTTAGTGGATAAATTGCTGTTAAGTTTTGCACAGACACTCATAGTCCCCAGAGGATAATTGCTTGACAATAATAAATTCGAGATTTGTTTTCTCAGTTTAAATGTCTTAACAACTATTGGAAGGAAATGGCACCAAATCATGAGCGATTTCCAAATATCTGCTAGATGGATGTGACTAGCATTTTTAACATCCGCGGTACCTGGAGGATAAAACACAGTACTTATGACTTATTTGAATCTAGCAAATTTTCTCAAACTGCAGCCATTGACATTTACAGTGCATCCAGAAAGTATCCATGTTACAGCCTTATTTCAAAATTAAATGATTAAATTGATCGTTTTCCTCTAGGTTCTACAAATAATATCGCATAACGACAAGGTAAAACAATTTTGTTTGAAATCTTTGCAAATTCATAAAAAAAAATAATAAATAAATCACATGTACATAAGTATTCACCACCTTTGCTTAATACTTTGTTGAACCACCTTTAGCAGCAATTACAGCCTCAAGTATTTTTGATCAGGTTTAACTCTGGGCTCTGGCTGCACCACTCAGGGAGATTCACAGAGTTGTCCTGTAGTGACTCTTTTGTTACCTTGGCTATGTGCTCAGGGTCGGTGTCCTGTTGAAAGATGAACTGTTGCCCCAGTCTGAGGTCCAGAGTGCTCCAGAACAGGTTTTCATCAAAGATGTCTCTGTACTTTGCTGCGTTCATTCTACCCTCGGACCTGACTAGCCTCCCAGTTCCTGCTGCAGAAAAACATCCCCACTGCATGATGCTGCCACCACCATGCTTAACTGTAGGGATGATATTGGCCAGGTGGTGATCGGTGCCTGGTTTCCTCCAGACATGACACTTGGCATTCAGTGTCTTTGTTTCATCAGACCAGAGAATTTTGTTTCTGATGGTCTGAGAGTCAGTCTGTCATGTGCCTTTTACTGAGGAGTGGTTTCTGTCTCTGTCTGGCCTCTCTACCATACAGGCCTGATTGGTGGATAGCTGCAGAGAGGGTTGTTCTTCTACAAGGTTCTCCTCTCTCCACAGAGAAATGCTGGAGCTCTTTCTGAATGGCCATCAGGTTCTTGGTCACCTCCCTGACTAAAGCCATTCTCTCGATCGCTCTGTTTGGTCAGCCAGCCCCGTCTAGCAAAAGTCCTGGTAGTTCCAAACTTCTTGTTGATTTATGGATTAAGGGAGGCCACGGTGTTCATTGGGACCTCCATACAATCCTGTCTTGTAGGTCTACAGAAAACTCCTTGGACTTCATGGGTTGGTTTGTGCTCTGACATGCACTGTTAACTGTGGGACCTTATATTCAGGTGTATGCTTTTTTAAAATCATGTCCAATCAACTGAATGTCCCACAGGTGGACTCCAATCAAGTTGTAGAAACATCTCAAGAATGATCAGCGGAAACAGGATCCACCAGAGCCAAATTTTTGGTGTTGTGGCAAAGGGCATGATTAGTTATGCACATTTGATTTATTTATTTATTTTAAATAAATTTGCTAAGAGTTCAAGTTAAGCGCTGGGAATACTTTCTGGATACACTGTATAGTTTTGGATGTCTATAAAATGTACATTGATAATGGTACATTCACATGCTTTTCACAACCTGTACCCCTGATCATAATTCTTTATCTGACCATCACATGTGTAATTTGTCCAATATTGTGGCTTCTGAACAAATGTATGTAAAAAGTAATAACTTTCCCATCAACCTCAGGGGCTAATCAGCAAATCATGGCAAAAGCTCACACTAACATATTTGTATTAAAATTTGTACAAATACTGATACTGTACTTTTTTTTCTACAAAATATTTTTGTCACAAACAAAAAGCAGCTAAACTGTCTAATGTCTATTAACACATATTGGTCACTGCCAGCACAGTAAAAAAGTTGAATATCTAGCCACAGTGGCGTTGGTGGCTGTAAACTTGTACACAACACGTGCACATTTTTTGCTGCTTAGTTTTTATGTCTCTGGCATCAAGTGGTTTTTTTACATGAGCAACATTTCTGGAGCTCAAAGCTACAGTATGTTCTCCAAAAAAAAAAAAATAATGGTTAATAATGCTTCATAACGTGGTAGATGTGCTGTCAAAGCCTCACATGGAGGACGTGTCCTTTTGTAATTAAAACACAAAAATGTTGATAGTTTTCTTAGAATTTACTTGAGTAAAAGATTTATAGTGGTACTTGTATTTCGAGATTTTATTTTACTTTTACTTGAGAATTGTGTTTGTGTAATTGTATCACCTCCGCACACAAGTTGCTGCGTAGCTGCAGACTGCTCAGAGTGGCCATGCTGACCGTTGTCCTCCATTACTTTTTGTGTCCTCCAGTATTACTACTTACTACTTACTTACCACTGTCTAGTTTATTCTAAAACTAGTTTCAACGTAGTAACAGTGGTAATGGCAGTTATTTATAAAAACTTCAAAAACACATATTGGTCAAACTGAGGTGCAAGTGTTATGTGTGTCTGTGGGTTATGCGTCAATGTGTAGCAGGTTGCTAGATGAATAGGAAGTTGAGGTAAACACCAGGTTTCTTTATCATATTGTACTGTGAAGAGCAGTACAATAGAACACTTAGGCCACAAGACGTTCTGCAGTATGAAGTCACTCCAGCCACCACATAAAAGTAGCACTGTCTGTCACACAGTAAAGGCATGTTGTCAGTGCCATCATGTGACGCAGCTTCCATCCCACATGTATGAACGGGTTACAGGACGAGGGCCGCCGTCAGCAGGCTGACTGGGAGGCTTTTGTCCTTCTTCACATTACGGAGATTACAGCACTGAAGCGGGGCATGTGGTGGACAATGAAGCGACTCATCACCGAGTACAACCGGAATACAGTAAACGTACACGCACATGCCGACAGTCACAACCACAGCTGTCAAGTGCACTTGGACATAGACTGACGGTCAGAATCCAAACAACGCACAAGATTATAAAGAGCTAGAGTAAGAGCATTGCTAGTTTCGCTTAGGATAAAGAAAGTAAAACACACACACACACACACACACACACACACACACACACACACACACACACACACACACACACACACACACACACACACAGAGTCAGAGCTGAATGAGGTTTTAGTGAAGTTTGTGCTAAGGTGTTATGTGACTGTGTGTCTGTGTACAGATACAGTGGTAATAAAACTGATAACATCACTGACATGACAGGAAATGAGCTATTAGTGTCAAGATCATTACCATTACATGTTAAGTGTGCGGAAAGTTTCCTTCTAAAAACAAAAGAAATTCTGAATGTTCCAAAATGTTGGCGTGTCTCTTTAAAACCTATGTCTGTGTTGGTGGGAGTGTATGGGGGTGAAGGGGTCCTCACATTGCTCTTCAGACAGGGTCCTCTCTACAGGCAGGTGTTTTCCTGCTGACTGAATCTTGTCTGGAGCCATTTCCCCAACCTGTCAACGCAACAGTTCATCGACACACCAAGTAAAACACTGTTCACTTTGAAAAGCTAAGCTTCACCCAACACACAAGCTATAACTAAATACACCATGAAGAAGGTAGGAAACACTGAGGATGGTTAATAAAACATGGCCCTAGCTGCTCTGCTCTGGACTTCTTTCCCACTGACCTCCAGCTCACAGTCGTCCAGGCCATCTGTGTGACCACAGTGGAGCTCAGGGTTGTTGGCCATGTCCAGCAGCTCAATGACCAGATTCCGGGTAAGTAACTGGGTCACAAATGGATGCTGGAAGAAGAAGTTGCAGATCACAACCTTGAACACTACTACAAACCCTGTTAGTGTTGAAATTAAAAGCTAATTCCAGAGCTGTGAATCGCTGCTAACATCTCTCATTATTCTGTCTGTCTGTTACTTTTGTCGAAAGCCAAAAGTTGTTCAGGATTAAATTATTCAGAGAGAGTTTGGCATTGAAGCAAACAGGAGACAAACAGAAACAGAATCCCATGATGTATCTTCACTAAGCAACACTAACAAACATTACGTACTGTACAGAGTCAGAGCTTCAGAAACACCTTCTCACTGAATGGATTGTTTCCATCATTGTCAGTATTCTGGATTTAAACTGAAAATATCAAAACCGTAAAATAAATGAAAATAAAAATCACATTTTACATTTCTCAGTGTCGCGATTGAGTTTGGGTCAAGGCAACTTTGGTTTGTCACTAGTATCTGAGCAGCGAGTCACCTGGAGTGGACTCAGGTAACATGCAATTTTCTCCTAATGCACTTGAGGCCATCACTTGTATGTTTAACTGTTTAATTGCTGCAGTAATTCACATTATGACAACACACACTCAACATACTGTGAGTTCGGAAACATAAGGCCATCATTTTCTTACGATATGCAGGTCAGTCAATCAGGTAAATTTAAAAAACTTTAAAGGTTATAGACAGTAGTTTCCAACTTCAATCCCCTAAACTTTGGCCACGATACGTTAAGAGGATTACATCTCCCTCGAAGCAACACTTGGCACTTTAATAAAGTCTGATATTGAATTTGCTTCTAGTTTGAGTAGTACATATAAATGAATGCCATTAATCTTCCCCCTGACTTCACTACATTAAAATCTCTCTCTACTTCTAGCTGAAAAACTCCTCCAGATGACATCACTTGGGGGATCCTTCCACACTCATTGGAGTCTCTGTATGTCATGAATGACACAAATGTGGGGAAACAATTTGCAAAAAATATTTAATTGTAAGGTGATGCCATTATTTTAGAAAAAGAGCAATGTTATCTTATATATAGATATATTTAATAAAATCATCAGCTGTTTGTTGCCAAATGTGTTGTTACATATTAAAACAAATGCATCAGATTGGACATCGTGCCTGCAACAGGAGGAACCTGACTAGAAAATTTAAAGAGGTTTTTTGTTTTTAAACTCATCATCAGTCACATGACCCAAAGAGCCAGACTTTAACAAGAAATCATAATATAAAAAAAAACAGGAATGTCTAGTCAAGCGTTATCGTGTCATGTCCCCCTCTGTCTTTGTGTTTTCTGTTCCTGCTGTGCCATCAAATCAAGACAAAAATCAACTGGTGGAATCAAAATGAAACTAGATGCATTTTTTTTTTTAGTAAATCTACTTCAGGAAAAGCCACATTGCTTTAGGTATTAACAGAGAACAATGACCTGGATTTGTAGCTGAATCAAAAGTTTGAGACTCATGTTTACGAGCCAGGAAGCACCTTTCTTCAGTGACTGTTAAATGGATTTAGAGATCTGCATCTTTGATGAACATCAGAAAAAGGAAAAGGCCAAAGTGCACTGATTCTGAGTGCATGTGTGATGCGTTTGTGGTTTGCTGTGACAACATTTGATATCTGTGTCAGTCAGATGGCAGCAGGAGCAGAAATGAAATTAAAATCGGTTCCACTTTATTATTAGGATATTGTGTTTTTTTTGACACCATAACAATTCTGTTGCATCACTTTCACGTAAAAGGTAGGTAATAAATATCACTCTATTAGCTTTTTAATGCCAAATATTACACCCCCAATTACCCCAATATTAGCTTGTTAGTTTTGAAAATTTTACCTCAACATTACCCTGCTATTACCAAGCTATAAAATTCTATAATAAAATGCTACACACTGCTGTTTGTCCATAAACACTCCGATTCCATTTTATTTTATCAGTTCCCACCATAAAGGTGGCTCCTCATATGAAGAAAACGTTCACCTGCAGCAGTGTCTCAGCAGACGGCCTCTTACGAGGGTTTTTATTTAGAGCCATCTTCACAAAGCTGTGAAAGCCTGGAGACCTGTTGAAAGTAAACACGCTGATACTGATCAGATTAAAAGTGAGAAAACAAATGGTATATGATGACTAAATGATTTTCAAGAACACACCAGCTCACCACTTGGATTTATCCTTTAGTTTTGGAGGCTGGAAGCTGCCCTTGGACATCAGCATTAGTGCTCTGAAACATAGTTTTAAATGTCACCGGGCTGGAAAAGGCCTATTGTTTACATGCACTGGCTGTCCAGAAATAAAATGCAAGGCAGCCAGCCAGGTCTTCACTGTTTATCTCAACATCTTCCAGCTTCCTCAGCTCGAGTCCCTGCTGTCTGTGCTGACTCACCTCATTGGGTGGAGGTCAAACATGGGCGGCTGGAGCTCAGCCAGCTCAATGGCAGTGATGCCGACAGCCCAGATATCACACAGGTGGTTGTAGCCACCCTTCTTTTCCACGGCAGCCACCTCTGGAGCCATCCTGCACACGTGGACCGAGAGGAAGAGGAAAGAAACGAGGAAGGAAGCGTGAGACAAAAAGGAAATAAGACGCAGACAAACTAGGAATTGAGAACCAGAAAGTATTATCGGTAGCAGCTTAAACAGCAGGAGTGTACACAGTCATGAAGAAGTGCGTTACATATAAATACATTAGAATACTGCAAATCAAGCCGAAATGGTAGAAATTCTCTGGTTATGGTTTGCAGAATATCGCCATATTTTTTAGTTACATACTGCAGCTTTAACTGATTAATGCACAAGTCATATATAAGGCTCAAGCTGTGTTATGTGTATATGTAGTGTGTGAATATGTTTTAGTGAATTTCCTAACTTGTTGTAGGCCTGTTTATTACAGAAACATTAATGACAATCATTCAGCACAGTCATACATATACTGTAAAGCTGCATGTATTGCATCTATCTGTATGGTTTGCAGGGGTCCTGGAACCTATTCCAGCTGTCACTGGGCAAAAGGTGGGGTACACCTCCTGGTTGCTATCATATCAGCTGTGTGCTGTTGGAAGGACTTTGTTGTGGTGGTGGTGGTGCTAGAAATCTGGTGTATTTGGAAGTGAAATACTGATATAAAATCCAAATCACACTCAAACATTATTTTAAGTAAGTACGTCTTCATCTTACCAGTAGGGAGTACCGATAAAAGACTTCCTTTTGGCCACCGAAGCACTGATCTCTGCCGCCACGCCAAAATCAGCTAGACGGAAAAGACAGACGGGGGTCACACTGAGGCAGCCACTGGCTTAGCTGGCCTCTTTAAACCTACTCAATGAGTGCGAGCGCTTCTGTACTAAACTTCTCTAAACTGTATGAGCGCTTGTGTTAGAGTTTCCACCACTGACCCAGTTTGACGTCGCCTCGCTCTGTCAAAAGAATGTTGGCTCCCTGCAGAGAGAACACACACACATCAATGTAAGATCAGTTCACATGATCACTAGATATACGTGGAATAGTAAAGGATCCCAATTATAATGTAGCAAGAGTTTTTTTTTTTAAAAAAATGCTGTACCTTTATGTCTCTGTGCATTTTGCCTGTTTCATGCAGATGATACAAGCCCTGGAAATAAAATGTAAATCAGCAGATTCCTGAGACAAATACATATAACAACCAGGAACCAACCGGCTCCTACTATGGAAGAGGACTTGACCCCAGGTTGACTGCGTTTCAGTTATTTCCACATATTTGATTAAATCTGTTAAATATATTTCTAGAATATATACACTACATGTAATGTAAACTAACTTCTGTGAACCACTTTTCCTTTTACATCTACAATAGGTTAGAATGCAGGACCTGCTGCAGGTGGGCAGGTGCATTTAACGTCTTTGTTATGTTTGTGTATTTCTCTCTATAAAGTAACATTTACTGCTTCTCTTCTGCATACATACAGATACATTCATAAAAAGCTGCAAACATGTTTTTGCATTAGTGATAATAATCCTATTTATTAATGTACTCTGACAGGGGCTATTTTAATTATATTTTGCTTACAGTTCTACATTCAGTATATTACTTAAGTGTAGTAATGCTGCCTCACCATCAATGAATATTTTAAAACTAAATAATTATTTGCTTGAACATTTTCTTTATTGTGAATTTAACAGGATTGTAATTTTTTTTTTTCTTTTTCTTTCTATATTTACTGGTCTGTTCACCCTTTGGTCTACATTTATTTTGGATGCAGTCGGTGATCGGTCATCATTTATTGTTTGAGGTATTTTATTTTAGAAATGTAATAACATTTTGCTGGTTCACACAGCAGAGGAAGAAAACATTTCCAATAAAAATAACAAGGCTTCTTTTGTGTATCACGTCCATTTCTCACTATGACTTGAAACCATTTACTTATTTAGATAAGTGACCAAATGTGGCTAAACCGAGAAAGCACATAGTTGTGTTCTCTGAAACGTCTTCCCATCTTTCAGCATCAGATGTTGTTGTTTATTATCCAATAAGATGTTAAAGTGAACACGAGGTCACACACTACCAAAGACATCCTGCTGTTCTGCTGCTGCAGCACTTACTGCCACAGTATATTTAGTGGTGTGGTGAAGTTAAATACTATTTAGCTCCTCTGTGGCTGGGAAAAACACATGACTCATTCTGTCAACATTGTATCTCCAGAGTTTTCACAATGCAACAGCAACAAGCTGCCTTTCATCCAAAAAGCCGCCTTTCATCCAAAAAGCCTTACCTGCAGGGTTTCTCGGCACACATACGCTATCTGCTTCTCTTTTAATGGGCCCGTCACTGTGAAGAGCAGATTGATTATTAGCAGAGCACACAAACGAGCACGGTGCAAGTGAAAGAGCCTGCAGGTACAGTTCTAAAAACAGGGTTGAACTGGAGCCTACCAGCTTGACATGTGTTTGGCAGTGACTATACCACTGTCTGAAAATGAATGTGGTGATAATCACAGTCTGGCATAAAGGGAAATATGTCTGCTTTCTTAACCAGAGCCAGCTGAGGAGCTCAGTTTCATCCCTGCAAATCTACAGCTGGATCTAAGCTCAGCACAAAGGCTGAAATGAGTGGACGCAATGCAAAACAACTCCAAAGTTGTCCATGATTTGTTCATTAGGAGTGTGTGTGAAATCGAAGGGTCATAACGGAACAAGCATACAGTGTTTGGAAGGATTCATTTGAAAGTGAAAAGATAACAATCAGATCCATTTTTGTAACATTTTACAAAATCTTTTATATGTAAATCAACATCTAAGGCTCAGATTCCCTAAATTAAAGCTACAGTATGGAGCTTCCATTTTTTTAGTAGAAACATGCTCCAATGCTTTGCTCTTATTGTGATGAGGTGTTAGCTGAGATTTCAGTAACTCGTTGATGAGACTCCCTGAACAGCGATGGCAACACTGTTGAAATATTTGCTTCTACAGGTTTTGGAGGGAGGCTCACCCTGCTGACTAATCAGATAAGATTTCTGACTGCGTGGTTTGGAGCTTCTTATTCATTTTAATTTCATACCAGTCATAGAGAAAGAGGGAGGGCTGGGCTGGGTGGAGTGCATTCATATTCAGTGTCATGCTGCAGCTAAACGGATTCTCAAAAGCTACACTTTCAAAAAAAAAATTAAAATCAAAAAATCTTTAGTGAATCCAATTCAGGAAGTAAGAACTCTAATATAAAGTAGAACAGGGGTCACCAACACTGTGCCCGTGGGCATGAGTAGCCCGCCTGTTCTAAATATAGCTCGACGTAGTGCCACTCACCAATGAGCTGCATCTAATTTTTTTGTTACTATTCGTTTTTTTAAAATCACATTAGATAGTTATTGTGAGAAATCCATAACATGATGCGGGTCTTCACATGGATGAATATCATTAATTATTAATAATTACATATAATTAGTTTCAAAAAGGTTGGTGACCCCTGAAGTAGAATATATCCTGATCCAGATGGATTTTCTGTGGAATGGTTTAACAGTCGATTTACCTTCTGTAAGATAATAATTTAGCTTGCAACAGTAACTGATCCTATATGGCCACAAACTGAGAACATTTAATCTTTGCCTGATTATAATGTGTCATAAGTTGGAAAATAGTGCATTTCCGTCTACACTTCCTACCTATCACACTGTAACCTCAACAGATACCACAAAACAACTAATTTTCAAATTTTGAATATTTTTCTATGTTAGTGATGAGGGCAAAAGAAGAGTCGCTCTAAAAAGTACACTATATATTAGTGGGTGAATCCAAAGGCTAGAAATGTGCGAGTCAATGTGGAATCCAAGAGTGATTTAGTAAGACTGACCAAAAATGATGCCTCACAATGCAAACTGAACTTTCAATTGGATCTTGAAGATGTTTCAAATCTAGGCTTGTTCAGTTCTAGTTGACTGTTTGGGAGTAGCAGTTGTTCATTCTCTCTTAACATCGAGGGTCACTCAAGTCACATGTGGATCATCGTCCAAAAAGTGGTTTGGGGGATGGTTGTTCTAGTTACCCTAACTTGTCTTTTAAATCGTCTGAAGGTGGACATTGCTGTCCTCAAAGGATTGCTCCACATTAAGTGCTGGCTCTTCTGTGCAGTTCTGTGCATTCCAGAAGTGAATTGGTCAGGTGAGATACTAATCCACATATGGCCTCAACAGCCCTCAGGATGTTAAGGAGTTAATGGCTCCACAGCCACAGTGACAGCGGCACAGGAGGTGTCCTTGAGCAAGACACTGATCCCCAACTTAGATGCTCACTTTGAGTGTTGGAAATCGGTGTGTGTTAGTGTGTGAGGGCAAATGGGGGAATGAGAATTAGTGTAAAGTGCTTCAAGTACTAATAGGTAGAAAAGTGTAGACCATTTACCATTTACAGAGGATAAAGACCAGGAAGTAGTTTGAACTGAAGATGAATCATACTGAAGAACCTTAGGGAAGTGCAGTTGCCACTGAACAGCACTTCAGAGAAAATCATGACTTTTTTTTGTCTTTAATTATCCCGTAAGTTCAGGGTCACCACAGCAGATCATTAGTCTGCTTGTTGATTTGGTTTCCTGATGCGACCCTCCCCAGTTTCCACCAGGCTTAGGACCAGCACTGTGGGGCTGGGGATTGAAATGGACTGTTAGGGGTTCAGTGTCTTGCGCAGGGACACTTCGACCTCTGACCCAGCGGTCGGTGAGCAGCCAATCTACCAATGGTGCCACTGCTGCCCCACTGAGCCAGAGTATAGAATACAAATTGGCTAATTCGGGCTCAGAACTTCTCATTTAACTACTGTTTAGATACCAGTTACCAGTCAGAAAAATGACAGCTTTTCTCATTCTTTCCTCTGTGCACTGGCCACAAATCTGTGAAACTGATCTTTCACCTTGTTATGGGTAAGAAAGAAAACATTCCCACTGTTGTGTAGTAATGGTAATGCAGCAGTGTGTAAAATGTGTAGCAGTTAGTACGTTGTATCTGTACCATGGTAAATATCCTGAAGTGATCCTCCACCGCAGTACTCCATGCAGATCCACAGCTTGGTGTTCCTAGAGAAAGACAGAGAACGTTTATGTTGGTGTTGGATGTTCACGCCACTGACTTTAAGGGGAGTGAGAAACCAGGGATTTGCTGGGATTTTGAAAGGCAACGCTAGGAAACTAAATGATCATAAGAACAGCATTAACAGCTGCTGTGCCAACAATCTGACTAAATCTAACAGCAATGGGAAAAAAAGTAAAATCCTATTCCACATTTACGGGCACCAACAATCCCAGGAACTCCTCCCATCTGAATGGAGAATGCTGTGAGCGTGCAGCACCTGTGGTAGCTGCCGAAGTAGGCCACAATGTTTTTATGCTTGCATTCCTTCATCATGGTGATCTCCTGCTGAATGGATGTGATGTCATCACCTGGACAGACAGACAAGTTGGTTTAGTGGCTTCTCACGTCATACAGCTACACAGTAAAGAACACACCTGTAGATCACACAGTGTTTGTCTGGTGCGAGGATCCTTTAAATATTTATCTCTATTACACGCAGGAGTGTTGTGATGCAGCTAATAAAAACTACTGCTGACTAACATTTAGTGTCAACTTCTGCCCATTGTAGCCTCATGCATCAGTACCAGCTTATTCATCTGACGTAGTAAACTGTGGTGTAAGACAGACAAAGTCTATACAAAGTGTATCAACCTGTAACTGCTGATTTACAAACAGTTATTGTAAATGTTCTGCACTCAAAGCACTTTACACTGCTTCTTATTCACCCATTCACACTCACACACCGGTGGGGGAGCTGCTATGCTGCCAACACTCAACGCTCACCGGAACCAACTAAGTTGGGGTTCTGTGTCTTGCTCAAGGACAGTTTGACATGTGACCAGAGGAGCCGGGGATTGAACCAACAACTGCGAGATTGATGGACAACCGCTCAACCTTCCCCCCAATTATGTAACATACCGGGGTCCAGCTTGACGATCTTGATAGCTGCCAGTTCAGACGTCCTGATGTTACGAGCCTAAAAGGGGCAGAACATATTAAATACATTAATTCACTTCTATTTAATTTTATCACTTTTAATTTGATATCATGCTCATTTATGGATGAAGTTTCGGTCGACCTTTTTGTTCAAAACTCAAGATGACATCAAATAAAACGTCCTGATGTCAGAGATGATGTTGTCTGAAGGAGTGTTTCAATAGGATGCAAACAGATATTTTATAATATATAGAAAGCTGAGCGAAGGTTAATCTCCTTCATTATTCTTTCCCCCCAAACTTGAAGCATAGAAAGTTGAAATAGCCCATTAAGTTAAAAAGGCCAATAGAATAATACACAAATTGTAAGAGTAAAAGTTATTAAGTCAGTAAATGCAAAGCAGAATTGTCAAAAAAGTTCTACTTCCAGAAACACTTGCAGTAAAAAGTGGTGGTTTTCATTCTAGGGGTTAAATCGAAGTTTTGATTTTAGTTTTACCCTGATTCTTTTTCCATTTTTAAATGTACAGCACTTTGTACTTTGATGAGTGCTTTTCAAATAACGCTATTATTATTATTATTATTATTATTATTATTGGCCTCTTAATACATCAAAAAGGTTTTTAAATGTTCTGAAAACATCAGAATTGTAGTCAGTGCTGCAGAGGTCTGATGCCTTCATTTTTGGCAAAAAACTCAGACATCTGGAAAATTATAAGAAGCATCAACCTGACACTGCTAGTTTTTTAAGAACAGAAGGTGCTGGTTTAATATTAACAATGTATCTCATCATCAGTTTATGAGAATAGCTGTTGAGTAAAAAGCATATTTCACTCTGAATGGTTCTCGAGTAGACGCATAAAAAGTGCAATTACCTCAAAACTTCAGTTCCCTACTTGAAGAAAAGGTATTTTGCATCATCCTTTTCCATCCTACATCAAGCCATCTCTGCCTCTAGCTGAAAAACACCTCCAGATGATTTCAGATCTCCAAACATCAGATTGTGTCATCTAAAGGAGCTTTTGAGCTAGAAGCAAAAAGATTTTAATAGAGGAAATACAGAGGGACGTTTAATATTGTTCAAATAGATGAACTCATCCCTCCCACCAACAACTACAGGATACAAGTTGAACATGTGCTTTTTAAGTTGAAATGACACACACACAGTTCTTGTATAAATAAATACAATAAAAGATGATTAATGGTTAAAGGGCAGTGAGAGAAGCAGCATGACTTCTACCTCCTCCCTGACAACATTTCAACAAGGGGGAAATGGGACTATTTCCTGACTAGAACGTCATACACACCTGAATACCTACAACCCCCTTTCAACATGGCCCTAAGAGGACATGCTGGATGACCCTACACCAACACCACCATCGCAGTGGTAGTGGGGACTACAGACCACAGCTACAAGATTTTCAGACCAGCTGTGATGACCACAAGTATTTTGAACGTTTTTACATTTCATTAGCCTCAGAACTTTGGTTTCGGTTGCAGACACCAAAAATACGGAACATGTTCTATAGACAGTTCAATATCACTACAGTACTTTGTTTCGACTTGGATGCTTTTAGGTTAGTGGCACAAACTTCAAGGCTTATTATTAACACACCAATACTCAAAAACATGCTCGATTTTCAAAAAAAATGCACTTAAAAACTAATTTTAATTTTAATAACTAAAAAACATGCACTTGTATTGATTTACCCTGTAGACAATTGTTTCAACTACTTGAGAATAACATTTCTCAAGGTAAAACTGCAAATAATTTGGGGATTTTATCATCTACAATTCATAATTAACACAATCTAAAAATTCTGTTTCAAAAACATTTTGTCACTGCATCCACAAATGTTTAAACGGCACCAGAAAGACAGAGAAACTCTGCTGCCTCATTTGAACTAGACTGAGGTGAAGCGAAAAAAAACTGTCCAGTTGTCCGAGGAGTCTAGTTTCTTTTATGAAATCATGAACACGGTGTCCTGCGTGCTAATGAGGAGAGGAATTGTCGGATTTGTTAAGAGTGCACACATCAAAAACCAGCATCTGTGATGGTGTGTGTGTCTAAATTAAACATCTAATAATAGTGAGTGAATCTACAAGTTAACTGCCAAGTTAACTGTTGTCTTGTGAGGATTCCCCTGCTTCTCTGGCAGTGAGTTAGGTTTCCTGACTTTGTCATACTACTAAAAACTGTTGCCACAGAAGGTCACGGTCTTAAATCTATGAGCATGACTGTACTCGAATTAGCAGATCTGGAAAAACCATTATCATTATTGTCATGTCATTATTTATCAATATTCGATTTTTCAAATGTTCCAATTTAAATTTCTCCAGGTTCCTCTTCGTCCAAAACAATTTAAGCAACTGATGAGCCAAATTAAAGAGATACAGGAACAGAAATCACATGATGAACTGACACAACTTCAAATTCTCTTTAAAATTATCATCTATCATCTACTAGAAGAACACAGCAGACTGATGAATCAATCAGCATCACTATCATTAGATTCCACGGCCCTCAAAGCAATGTGGCCGCATTTAAAGTCAAGCACAGTGTTGGGTTGGGTTTATCCATCCATCAATCATCTGGAACCGCTCATCCTGGCTGGACCCCAGCTGTCATTGAGTGAGAGGTGGGGCCCACCCTAGACAGGTCTCCAGTCAGGGCCAACAAAGAGAGTCACCTACAGACAGACAACCATTCACTCTCACAGTCACATCTACAGGCAATTTAGAGACACTGCTGGAGGAAACACATGCAAACTAACCACTCCACCACCGCGCTGTGCTTGTTTAATTCAACTTTTTCTAATAATGTGAAATCAACAATGTATTAGTTTTGTGTAAATCTTTTCCAGTTCACAAATATAGTTTTATTTTTCAAATGATCAGCGATTTCCTGAAATAGCCGCTCACTGTAATTTTGAGCAACAGTTTTTTTTTTTTAAGCAGGAAGAAACTACGACTACGCTGGGTCCTAGTTTCGGCAGCGGATGAATCTATATTTAGTGCTTTAGTGTGAGGGGGCTTTTCATTTACAGGTGGAAAACACAAAGCTCAGATTCTAAAGATAGTAGGAGCCTAAGCAGTTTGTTTACAGAGAAAAATCCAGCGGTGGCCACATTTTTTAATACTGAAGTCGAACACAGCTGAAGGGGAAACGAGCCCAATAAAAACCTAGCCAGGAAAACCATGTAGCCCAAGTACAGCAGAGGTGAAAGAGGATGTTGTTTCAAATCAGCTATGCCATGTGTCAACTTCCTTGATTACTACTGGGAACATCAGTCATCGCCATTCACCATCCCCACTGACGTCACGTGGACCGTTTTCTACTGGGGCCTATCCACAACCGAGGAGGCAGCACCCAATGAGATAAGCAGGTTACCTCAACACAAGCCGTTTCTCAGCTGCATTCTCTTCCTGTTTTCTTTCCTGTTCGACCACAGGACTTCCTGTGACTGCAGTGATAGTAACGTCTCTGAGAGACTTTTTTTTAACAGAGCCGAGCCTGAAATAACAGCCGCTGAGCATAACGTACGAACGCGAGGGAGAGAGCGGAAACGTCGCAGCTCTTTGAGGCTTTCGAAAGTGGCTCTCTGCGAGTCAGACACGATATACTATCTCTGACCAATCCATAATTTATTCATAATGAGACCACCCCCATCTACTATTCGATGCACATGCAGGTGCAGGGCATGGACCGGCCACTGAAGTGGAAGCAAAAACTGAAACCTGGCTGTTGATGCAAGGTGTGAGACGTGGCTGTGTGTTTGTAGTCTGCACTTTCAGTCCAAATGTGTGAATTTTGAAGAAAGCAAGAAACATTTCAACGTAGCAAGGTGAGGGGGCCGCAGTGGCTGCTGTTTGGTTACAGTTACAGTCACAGCATAACTCAGATTTAGTCCCCTGCAGAGATTCTGCAGGTTGTGTTGCATGTGTGTGTCAGAGAGAAGAGTTCACAACTTTGTAGTGATTTGCAGTCAGCACTAGCATGTAATCAGACAAATCAGAATTCTGGAACACATCTGCTGATCGTTTTAGGTAAAAGCAGAGACGGAGCTTTACGGGCCATTGTGATTATGGTGGGTGACATTTGTTAGTTGCAGATGGATCAGTATTGATGCACTGGCTGACCAGTAACGAGACATCAGAGATACTGATGTCAATTAAAAACAGTTTGTGCACCACATAACTGTTCCACATCGTGTGCATGTTGTTCACAGTTCAAACTAAAAAACCCCAAATGATCTGCAACAGAAATCAGCCAATAAATGTTCTTACTTTTTGCTGTTTTGTAAAAGAGTGTTCAGACTAATCAGTGCAAATGTGTTCTTTTATCAGAGATCAGTAACTCAGAATCTAAAAAAAATGTCCACATGCACATGTGGCTTGTCCAGGTGTAGTAGGTCCCATTTAGCAGCTGCTTAAAATCAAGAACACAGGGAAACACTGTTTTCTCATTTCCGTCACAACACATTTATGGATTCTTATGTCGAAAGCACCTTGAGGAAATTTCTATAAATTTGGCAAAAACATCCATTTGAATTCAGAGATAAACTGGTTCGATTTTGGTGCTCAAAAGGTCAAGGTCACTGTGGCTTCACATTTATCCCAGTCTCATGAATGCAATCTCTCAAAGAGGCCTGGAGAATGACGATACATCCTGAACAAGCGTCCACTTGGATTCAATGTCATTTCCATCTCAACTGTAACCTGACTGATAAAAGGACAAAAGCAAGGCCGTTATTTTAGTGCATTTTTACTGTTTCTGTCATAATTACAGACATTTATTCTTAGTCTGACATTTATAACTCATTTCGACATGAAATTCACTTCCTCACACAAAAATCTGCAACAGTGTGTGACTTATTCCGAGTTTGTTTCAGCAGAAGAATGTATGAACACACACACAGAATTACAAGCTGAGCTCAGGAATTCACCTCCAGAACTCCGTATTAATACAGTTTGCAACTCTGCAGCTACGGTCTCTCCCCACTTTATGTCCAGGCCATCGGCTTTTAACACAAACGAGCAGAACCCCATCCTCCTTTAAGACTGTATGTCAAGATCCATCATGGCCACAAATGGCTGATGTATGCGGCCAGAGGCTCCTTCAACATGCGATAAACTGCTCCTGTCAGCTTTTAGTGGCATTTAATATGAATCAAAGATCAAAGCTTTCCAACCAGAGGCTTCATTTGCTGCTAATATACTGGACACAATGGAGATAACGTTCTAAAGAGACAAAAAAAAGAAAAAAAAAAGATATAAACAGACATTGTGTTTTCCTGTAAGAAATGACTAATGGCACTGATCTCTCCACCTACATTTATAAGTCCTGGTGTTTACCAGAAATTCTTCCCGTTTCCACCGAAAACAGCTGCAGGAACCTGGAGCTGTTAGAACATGTGCATATGTAATGAAGAATATCTCATGCACCAAAGCAAAAACAATGTCCCCCAACCTATTTAGAACGACCATGCGACAGTTACAGTAAATATATAACCTGAACACAATATAACATTGTCAAATGTTAATTCCATGTCATGAATGTGAATAACACCTGGTAAAATTTGTAAGTGAACCGTCCAACAAGTGTTTTACTCTGACGTGCAGGATGGAGGCACACGAGAGCAGATGATCCCCATGATGTTGAAATTAAATGTCCAAGAAAAAGCTTTTAAGCACAATGTTGACCACAAAGCCACTCGCACACTCCCTATGACCAGGAAAACACAATATAATAATCATAAAGAGAATATGAAAAAAAAGCAGAGAATTGCCTTCACTTTAAGAAGATTGTTCTAATCCTATAGGGGATTTACTCATTTAAAAATCATTGACCGGTCTTTTGTGTCAATTTACAGTAGATACTGGCAGATAGTAACTTAAGAGTCTGAGGTGACTCCACCAAACTTTTAAGAACTTAAAAGCTTCTGTTCGAGTCAGAGCCACAGGAGGACACGGATCAAAAGTAAAGAGAGGGACACACACTCCCATAAGGCCAAAGCTGAGTTGCCTCTGAATAGCAGCAGTGTAATGAGAGTCCAGCGAAAGCCCACACAGTCACATGTCCAGAGGTTTCTCCTTTGCCTTCTGCATTTGCAGATCTACCAAACCCACCAGCAGCAGCAGCAGCCGCCGCGGGAGCTCATAATGCGCCATTGTCCGTTACTGTACTGTACTGTTCACAAGTGTGCAGAGGCTGCAGTATGTCCAAGCGTTGTGTCCAAATATGGTGTAATGGCCGAGTCAGCTGACCATTACTCATTTTAATAAAACTTAAGTCAGTGTTGGTGTTAACGCTTATTTTTTAGGTGCCACTTTTGTGATCGATATATATTTACAGTAACAGGGAAGCTGATGATTTGTGTAATGTGACAGATGTCCCCCCAGCCAGCTCGGCGTGAGGCATTCAGGGACTGGACAGATCGTACGTGTTTTTCGAAAACGCTAACAGTCAAATGGTCGATACCCTTCACAGATGGCGCTCACCTTACCCAAACCTGCCAACAAACCTGTCTGCCTGCTGCCTACGTTACCCACAATGCAATAAAACATCCAGCAGTGGGTTATTGGTAGTAGAAGCTAATGTGTCCTAGAAGGAGCTACAGAGGTCTGTCGCTTTTCTTCCCCCACTTATTTTTTTTGTTTGTTTTCAAGTGCTCAGCCTCAACCCACTAACTCACATGACACAATCTTATCACAATTAGAAGTTTTTTTTCCTCCAAACTAAATACAAATGGCAGTGATGAGTACTGAAGCTCCTTAGTCAGGATTTAGAGAAGCTGTCACAGGGACTGAAGAGATTCATATCTCTCACACTTAAACGCATGAAATGTTTGAGATTTGGCTTGAAGAAATAAACAACTGAAGACAGGAATCAACAAGTCCAAAAGGAATCATCAAACACGCTCTTGAGGTGGAGCAATGTCAGGACCTGCTGCTGCACCGACTGACACGCTCGCTAACAACAAACCACTGAAAATAAAGCGAAAACATGTCACTTCCGTTTGCCACACTGCAGTTATCGGGGCAAAGACTCAGTAGGGGACACAAGAAGCCGTAAAAGTAGCTCAAGAAAATGTGGATGGAGCTCAACAAATACATTCTTTCCTCCGGTATTTGCTCAAAGCTACAATGTGCAGTAGCAAATACTGATAGTTATACTTTTTAAAGGTTTAGAATCTAAAGGACATCTTCAGTAAGAAGACACAGCCTGGACTTTGTTTAGCTCTCACTGGGTTTCTCTGCTTCTGAAATATTTTCTATGTTTAGAGCATCAATACGAAACTGAAGCCTTTATGATGATAACAGTGTTAAATGATCACCTGCATGCAAACACAGAGGAGAGCAGCACTGAAGGTACTGGAACTATTTTTTTCTCTCTGATCCTCAACATCAACCAACACTCTCCTCATTAATTTTCCTAACTCTGCAATTTATAAAAAAAACTTTTAAAAAACAAACATACATATTTTTCTGTCCCGCTACTAAATTGTGAACTCTGGCCATATTGACTGGGGAGTAAAAAAAAAAAAAAGAAACAATACACAGGATGCACAAGACACCAGGGTGGGTTCACAGCACAGGATGTTTGCATCCTGGCGCCCAAATCATCAAGTGAAGTGAGCTGCATGATGACATATAAACGTGTCAGTGGACTGAGTGTTTATTTTACCACACACACACCGCTAAGGGAAAACAGAGCTCAGATTTCCTCCATGTTGCCCACAGCTATGAAAACAGCATAAACCTGTGGCACCACAGATGCAACAGGCTCACACTGATGGACACAGGGTTAAATGTTTTTTTTATGGGCTAATGACGACACACACACACACCGATCTTTCATCCCGGCTACGTTTCTCTTACACCATTTTTTAACATCATACATTCGATGATAAGAGAGGAAATGCGTTTTGTGAAAAGAATTGATTCCCTTTCTTTCCTGTCGCCGTTAAACGCCTCACACACAAATAACAGAACATTTTCAGAGACTTTGACCTAAAAGACAGGAGGTGAAAGACAGACGTGCTGGAGAATCTTCGCTCATGAAGTGACAGGTCCCGATGGAGACTTGCTTTCTTGCTTTGCGTCAGCGCCGTGGTGAACACACGAGGAAGCGTTTTCACTCACCTTGAACACATCTCCATAGGTGCCGCACCCAATCCGGTGAATTAACTCGTAGTCTTGCAAAGGATCCAAGAAGGACACCCCTATCCTGTCCATGCTGGGAGACCCCCTCTGGGTGCTGCGGCTGGGCCTGGCGGGTGTTTTTTTTTTTTTTTTAATTTTTTTTTACTTCCACATCTGAGCTGCTGTTGTGGGAGGACGAAGCAGCAGCAGCAGCAGCAGCGGAGTCCTCTGCGTTATAAAGGCTAATTGAAGCTGACTAATTACTGAAAAATGGATCAGACTCGCAGAACAGCACAAGTAGCCACTGACACAACTCCGCCTTCACTGACACGCTCCAAGCGTCTTGTGCGCGTGTTTGTGTGAGTCCCGGGCAGCGGAGTCAAATCACGCATGAGCAGAGAGATTCCACACTGCAAAAAAAAGTCTGTCAACATTTTATCACGTGCACGTGTCCGTGCTACTCTCCTGACAGAGAAAAACTGAACAATCTTTTTAAAAAGTGAAACATTTATGTTCAGTTCCTTGAAATGGATGAAAAATGGTTATATTTTTGTTACTGTCAACAAATCTCATCAAATGACTAAAACCAACAATAAACTGCATCCACTGATCACTTTCACCTGTGAATGTCAAACTAAATTTGCCTCATTGAGCGTTAGTGTTGTTCATACACTGAAATATTTTTCCTAAAACAAAGGTTTTTATATTCACAGACCTTAGTGAGGGGATTTCATCATTTTAAGATTTGTCCAGTAGCCCATGCTGCTGGCTGGAGATGGGGGGGGGGGGGGGGGGTCACACATGTAGCTCCAGGCACACAAGAGACTATAAAATTATTGTGAGAAAAAATGAAACTAACTTATGGTTTTAAAGACTTCAGGGTTTATTTTAAATGTCAAAATGGATTTCTCTCTATAACAGACCTTCCACTGCAGTACTAGCTAAACCAGATCAGCATTTTTTTCAGTGTTCCCCTCAGTCACCTGTGCACTTGTGCTGTGAATTACCAACTACACATCATTAGACCTCATCACATTCTATTTCCATCAGGTCTTTATTACTCGCAGATACAAAACAAGAACAAAAACCACGAGTCATCAAGCAAATAGGATTTAGCAGGGCCACCTAATATGACTCTGTCTCAACAGTGCATGGTCATTCTGGTTTCCTCTAATTAGAAATAGGCCCAGCTCAGCTATTCTGCAAACTAAAGGCCACCTACTTTAGAAAAGAACAAAGGCAACGTAAGGCAACATGGAGCTAGCAAAAAAGAAGCTGTCGATAGAGAAGAAGTGAACAATGTTACACAGTAACTATCCTAAATTAATCACTTCCAGGACTTCAGTCATGAACAGGTTCCTAATAGTACAAGTTGATATTTACAGGTCTGTATGTTAAATTCTGGTCGTCCTCATTACTTTGGCTTCAAACATCCAGATAGAAGTCAATGACAAGTTAATCGCAAGTGGCTGCCAATCACAAATTAGTGATGAGTGAATGTTACAATCTATATCAAGACAACACAGATCCTCACAAATTCATGTTTGTCAATTAAACAGAATGAAATGTTCACTCCTTCAGTTCAAACCTGACTTGTGACTTGAAATCCAACAGCATCTGTACAAGTCAAACGTACTGCTAGGAACTATGAGGATGTTGACTGAAAATAACACCTGGATGAAAACACTGGTAAAAAGCTTCACACACACAAAAGTGAGGTTAACCGGGGGTCCGTGTTGCTGTTCACAGTATGACGTACAAAGTCTCTAAACACCTCGTCCGTAACAATCAACATGTCTAGAGGGATTTGCGCTGGCGCTTCATGAAGGACATGGAATAATCCCCGGCTGGTGTGCTCTTCTGTCTCTTCATCTGGACCTGGGACTGGGCTGTGAGCTGCAGCTTGATGGCACTGGAGTTCACCTTGGCTGCACATAGCAGCTCCTTCATCCCCTTCATCTTCTCACTCTGAAAGACCACAACAGGACCAGCTGGGGAGGGGGACATCTGCCGCTGGGATGAGGGTGAAGAGGAGGGGTCCGGACTGGGGGATTTGGGTTTTCCTTCGGCATCGCCAGAGCGCAGGCTCTGGGAGGAGCGGCGACGCCCCCCTCCCTCCCCCACCTTTTTGGGCTGAGATGCTGCTGCTGGCTGAGTGAGTGGGGAGCTGGGAGCAGCGGGAAGAGGAGAGTTCTGCTCCTCCAGCTTGGACTCCCTCCTGGGGCCTCGTCTTCGGCCCTCCCGGGGGTCGTCGCTAGATTGGTCATCATCATCGTGGGACTCTGGCTCTTTGGTGATGATTGACACCTTCTGGCGCACCTTTGGGGTCAGAGAACAAATCGATGTTTAGCTACAGAGCATCAAGGGGTCTGCTTCCTGCAGACATTTGATGCTGATCTTCAAACACTGAGCTATTCTGGGTTTTCTCACCTGAGCATCAAAGCGGCTCAGAGACTGGACCAGGTACGTGGCCCAGCCCACGTGCAAGACCGGCGTAGGACTGCCCTCTTCCCATTTGCAGATGCCATCGTAAAAGCGCAGCAGGTGGGCAAAGCATTCTGGGTCCTGGAGTGCTGAGAAGGCTGCTGCTTGTTTGGGGGGGTCCTGAAGAAGGCAATATGAGTGACAGGAAAATATCTTTATTTCGTGAACTTATTTTCAAACTAACGGTGATACAAATTTAAGTGGAGATGCACACTGAATGGATTGCAAACAAAATGGCAGGTGGTCGGAGTCACAGTGCTGTCGGCTTAGCGATTTTCTCACTAGAATCGGAGACTTCAACACCCCTTTCCCGTTCAGACTTTGGCTTCTTTTCCATAAGATAACATTTTCTCCTGTGCCTCGGGCTCCTGGAGCGACTCTGTTCAGTGTTTGAACTTGAGGCAGCAGCATAATTCATCCACCAATCAGCAGCCAGAAAGAAGCGTAGAAGTAAATGTGTAAACGAGCCTAAACAACCAATCACTCTTTGCCACCGGTCAACTACTTGTCAGTTGTTTTTATTTAAGATAAAAATTAAATTGGCTATGGAGAGAATACAGTCAGTGATTTTCCCATCAACAAGGAGTCAGTTATTCGTCTGTGCCACAGAGGTACGATGTTCACATCAGCAAGTCTCAGTGACACTTGAATTCCTTATGACAAATGTGACAGTAGCCAATTTCGAAATTCAGGTTCTGAATTTACAGATATGTTTGTTTTTTTTTTACAATAAAAATATCCCAAATCACCAACCTTTATCTTTAAGCTCTATTTTATTCTTAAAATACTAACATAAATTCTCAGTCGACATAAACATGTGGTGAACTTTGATGACCTTGGCTGCATGTCATACCTCTGCCCTCATGTTTCCTGTCTCCCTTTCACTCATTCACAGCTGATAAATACAAAAGTAACAAAAAGGTAGCGGCCACACAGCGGCTTTATGCCCTTACTCTGGAATGTTAGCTGGCAAATAGGAAAGTCCCTAAACTACTGATTAACTAAATCAGGTGGCATCATTACAACTTGATCACCACAGGCTGGAACATAAATGTTGGCACGATGACAATAATGTTTTATGACTCAATAATCTTCTGATTTTGTCAATGAAATATCCAGAAGTTACATTTTTTCAAGTTTATGTCCAAAAAAAAAAAAATGTATATCTCTAAAGGAACTCAATTGTGAGCCACTTCCTGGCTGGGAGCTCTCACCTTGTCAGCTCCATCTCCCCCCTCTCCTCCCTCCCCAGTACTCTCGGCAGCAGCAGCAGTCTCCTTCAGCAGAGTGGGGATAACATCGTTTGCAACGTCAAAGAACTCTTTGTAGATCTCCTCATCCTCACGAAAATAGTTGTAGCTGCAGGAGCAGATGAGAAGAAAAAGACATGATCAGACACTCTGCAAGACTTGCCTGGGTTTTTTTTCTTTTAGATGCCTATTTGTTTCTACTGGGTAACCAAACACAACTGTAATCACAGAATAAGGTTCAGATTATATATTATTATAAACACATTTTGGTGAATAGTGTAAGAACAAGCTGCAGTAGGGTTGGAAGGGACAACAGCAGTCTAGACATGAGAAGAAGTGAACCCTAAAAAGAATTCACTGTTGTGCAGACACATTTCCATCTTTGTACACACATTTTCCTCTTTGCCCTATTTGTGGCTGCTGCATAGAGAGAACGGCTGCAAAAGTGAAGAACAATGGGGCAACAGGAAAAGGAAGCTGATGGATGAGGAGGGAATGTGTGATGTGGTGGGTCAGTGCTGGTATTTTTAGCTGTATGTCGTGAACAGTGGGTTTAAAGTGAGGGAGAGAGTGTGAGGATGCAGAGCTGGACACCACACCCAGTCCAAGCAACTGGGCTCCTCTGTACTGGATGTGTCAAAGGAAAATTTCAATCAAAGCAAACATAATCATTTTTATTATGTTATTATTATTAATAATTTTTCCCAATACTGATTTTGAAGGACATTTACTGTTAAATGTGTTTTTTTAAATCTTCTTTAACATTGTGTCATGCAGTCACAGTCAGAAGCGAGAAAGATTGCTGTGTATTTGCTGCCATCTTGTGTTTGTCTGGTGAAACAGCTGCTGGTGGACGTGCAGTTGTTGGACGATTCCCTGCTGTAAGCACCAGCATACCAACGCACATGATGTTCAACTTTTAAGAAAAATGCAATCAAAGCTACAATAAATGCAACATATTACTACAGCAACAATTGCAGATTTGTTTGGAGAAAATTAGAACTGAATAGGTTTTCCATGAATACCGATCCTCGACCTGATGCACTAATAAAGAGCGAGTTAATTCCCCTCCTCCAACAACTGCATTTCTCTTCATGTGTGATGGACTTGTTACAATGAGCATTGTCAGCATTGACTCTAGTGAAGAGTAATGACACTTTTGAACACTTAGTTATCTCTGCTATTGTCACTAAAGGCACAGTGTCTGTGTGTGTGAGAGAGAGAGCGAGAGAGAGAGAGAGAGAGAGAGAGAGAGAAAAGCCCTCGTTCCACAGGTTTTAAGAGATGAATCATAGAGCACTGTCTTAATACATTTCAAAGATTTGGGAGATAAAATGTGTAAGATAACTTTTATGTAGTAATAATAAATAGGAAATCTATATTTTTAGATCCTCCATTACCAAAAGCAGAACAGAAAACGTGGGAGCTTACTGATGACAGCCCTTAAATATTTAGCCAGGTTTGATATCAATCCCATCAGTATAGGTTCAACTTACTTTACTCTGCTGACTCGTGTTAATAAAACAATCAACATTTTCTATCTGGTTCAACTATTCAGTACTGTGGCTCTGTCTGCAAGTGCAAACGGAGACAGGGAAACCAGTCATAGCTTCTCCATCCCTGTGTATGAACTCACTCCTGCATGACCTGAGCTGCCTCGGCCCAGGACCTCAGCGCTTCCCGCACGTTCCTGTGTCTGTAATGGAAACCAGCCAGGTACATGTAGGGGTAGATGTGTTCGTTGTTGTAGTACGTCTGAGCAGAGGTTACAGCCTAAAAGACAGGGCGGGGGGGCGACACAGAAACCCAGGGAATATGATTTCCTATTAGTCATCCTGGTCTATGAGGAAATGCGCAACATGTGAATCTAAATTCTGAGTTAAAAAATACCCAGAACCATGCACCCCTCACTGTTTCAAATACAAATGTGGTCGGGTGTAACCCTCCTTAAAGACTTGCCTTCTGGTGGATGTTAAGGGGGTTCTCCTTGCCTGGAATTGGATCCTGGTCCTCAAGGTCTGCCAGGGTGCCCATGGCCATGGGATACCTAGTACATAATACAAAGCAGGAGGATGTGTAGCAAGTGAGTAACAGTACACATTCTTTTTTAAATTCACCAACACAATCTCACCTGTCCAGGTCTCCTCGCTCATACAACAACCACAGGAGTTTCTGTTCCAGCAGAATAAAAATATAAAGAAAGATTAGGAAATATAATACATGACAGATCATGAAAAAGCTTTTTATGAAAGATTGTTTCTTAGACTGTTCAGCGTTTGCAAAAAGCTATGTTACTCTTCAGTCTCACAATTGCCATAATTTCTCCAACAGTGGATCTTCAATTAGCTTGATAGCAGAGAAACTGTTTTTGTTTTCCAATTTTGTAAACATTTTTTATAGTTTTTTTTAAACAGCTGGTAAAAATGCTGATGATGCAAACTTGACATCTCACTGATATGTTGTTGGGAAATACAGTAATTTCTTCTTTCTTCTTATCAAGTGACCCATCAGTACAGCAGTCACGTCATATTTATCTCATGTGCTGCTCTCCCCTTCAAATCCCTGAAGCCACCACTGTTTGCAGTGGCGTTGCTGCTTTTAAGCTACTGTTAATGAATCGCTGGCTCTAGAAGGCTTTAAACGTGACAAATCTGCAGGCAGTGTGGAGAGAGCAGAGAGAATGGTGTGTGTTTCATGACTGTACAAAATTCTGTCCGGATAATATTCAGAATAATACTTTTCTAAGCACCACACTGCATGAAAAGAATACGTTAATAGGCATTAATACACAGACTAAAAATGACAGAGTCACAAACCAACAACAGAAGCTCACCTGCTGTAGCTGCAGCAGCTCAGAGCTGTCAGTATGCAGGTCCAGTGAGGGGTTAATGGCACAAACCATGAAGGCAACCTCCATGTTTCTATCACATTTCATGTAGGAACCTTTCAGATACAGCCAGCTCTAAAGAAAACACACAAGCACACCCAAGACAGAGTTACAGCCATGTGAATATGAAAATTACAGTCTCGGTGTAAAGCTGTGGTTAGTTGATTTGAACCTAGATTAGACATTGTTTTCTTAACCAACAGTTGATGCCACTCATTTTAAGCCACCTTTTTCTGAGAAACTTCCTTTCTGCTCTTTCTTGCACTTTCATCTCATGAAATGCAGACACATTTCCGACAGGACTTTGCTTCAATGTTTTCTCCTCGACTTAGATTTTTGCTGCCTTGTACCTCACTCGTAAGTTGCTTCGGATAAAACCGTCTGCTAAAATTACTAAATGTAAATTTAAATACATTAAAAACAACCGCTTTTATAATTGTAGCTCAGGTCACTTTGTCTGAACAAAAGAAAAAAATGAGAAAAATGGGGGGAAAAGTGCTATGTGGCCACAACAATCATCCCACTTTTTGAGGTGGAACTACTTTCATCTATTAAAATCCAGCAGGACACACTTTTCACTTTCTCCTAAGGGAAAAAAACCCCTGCACTTAGGGGCTGATGACCATACATGTCAGTGACAAATGCTCAGTAAACAGCTTTCACAGCAGCCTGAAGACAAATGGGACAACACAGGAGAGTTTGAGCCTCTCTTATTGTACGTAAGTAACCGGGTTACTCAAAGAAATCAGCTTTATCTGGGAATTGAGGAACAGTGTTTAAATGCACTTAAAACTGCTTATTGAAAAACTGCAGATACACGTAGCCGAAAGGTAACGTGACATCAGGTTTCCCTCATCCTCGACCCTGATTTCAAAAACCAGCTGTCCCAAAATGCTGACTTGTAACCTGGTTACTCAAGTCCAGGTAACATTGATAAGGTTAGGTGGAGTTCCACAGGACAGGGACCTGACACACTTCGGTCATGCTTATTATTCGTTTATGTCTTATGGTTATCAGTTTTCTTAAGAACACAAAGGTCTGTGTTTATAGATGGATGACACATGCTGTAACTACAGCTCCTTGTATTAGTGAAACCTTGGCCTGTCAACCATGTTATACAGAATAAGTATACATTTTGTTGGCTGAGGAATTTATGTATGATGTTATGTACATATGTTAGGAAAAGTACCAGGTACTGGCAGCAAATTTGAATAATTGTTACTTGTACTTATACACATATTTAAGCGGTGAGAGAGCATTTCATCTTTGTTTGAGGAAGATGAAGGTGTTTCTCACTTTCTCACTGACTCCTGCTGTGACTGTTTGTCCTCGTCGGTCCTCGTTGCCCTTTCCATGCCAAGTGACTTCTGCAGTCTCTTCACCATCTTTACCAAAAATCACCCAAGCGTGGTCCTCAGACAGTGCGAGGTGGACGTCTTTCAGACCTAGAACCTGACATGCTGCCACAACTGCAAACGCCACCCCAGAGCTGTCCAGTTTGGTGCCTGGTTCAAATGTAATTTTAAAAATTTCATTTATTTAATAACACCCACTCAACAAACATCTTCATAAAAACTCATTGCAGCATAATAAGTAATATCATACCAGTGATGAGACTAAAGAGGGACTGGATGTGTGCACGATCCTTGAAGTATGAACGACTGAGACTGTTCCAAATCACATCTGACACTTTCTTCACAAGCTCCCTGCTGGACCCCGCAGCAGTCCTCCGGTACTGGGACAGGTCCACTGCGCCTCGGATCTGGGCTGTAAAGCGCTCGTACAGTGCAGAGATCATCCCGAGCTCCACTGTGGGAAAGCAGGAGTTGGGACAGTCCGGCTCCAGCGGTTCAAACCGTACTCCTGGAACGTTTATAGGGATTACTCGGTTCACAGCCAGGAAGTGCTCAACAAAACCCAGGACCAAGGAAAGAAGGGCTAGGTCTGGCTCAGGCTTATGGAGCTCAGCATCAAACAGTTGAACCACACTGTCAATCCCTCTCAGGGGGAAGTGCTTCTTCTGGGCTGAGTGCAAACCCATGGTTTCCACTTGTCAGTCACAAGTCAGATGTTCCCTACAATGATGTTGCAGAAAAAGGACAATTGAAAAAAGACACACTAAATTTGCCACTTACTCACTGTAGTTCTACTTACACAGGAGGAACAGTGCAATTGTTCCAAACTATTTTCAGTAGCAGATTAATTCACAATATCCTTTGATGATTATCTGTGATGGTGCATGTAGATGGCGTGAAATTAAACTAGTGTGTGCGTTCTTGGTAATGAATGAACACGTAGATAAAGATAAAGAATCCATGTTACTTAGTACTATTTTGTGAGAATTAACAGACTTACACTGAACATTTGTGATTTGGCACAAGAAATTTTCAATTTAAAATAATTTCAGTTTTACCTTATGCTACTAATAAACAGCATCCAGGTGTTAAAAGTTTCAAGTGTGTCACTTGTCAGTGAGCAAAATCATGTTTTTTTTCTATATAGTTTATAAAGCTTCGTATAGTGTCCTTAAGGTGGTCGTGTCGTTGGAAACATCCCACGGTAATCAAAGTGACCACAGCCTGACTCGTTACATAAGGCGGTTACATCAGTGCCGCTAACCTGGGATATATGGCGCTCTAGTGGGCGGGGCACTCCCACTGCTAATGAACTACATTCAACTTAAAGCTGCAAAAAAGAAAAAAGAAAAAAAGCCTTCTCGTGTCTGATCTTCGTGATTCCTTTCCATCCCCCGAAACATCTCCGGAATCTCTCAAACGCGTCTCGTCTAGCGGTACCCAGAATTCATTCACTAGCCTGTTTGGCTGACACAGGCTAACAAGCTAATTCAATGTTACTAAGTTAAGTACACGTTAGCTACTTAAGTGGTGCTGCTATCATTAACATTAGTTTTGCAAGATGTTAAATGGGCAAGATAAAGTACAGAACTCACCTGAGCCAGAAGGTGTACACAAACTAATACAAGCCGCTTGAAACCAGTTGGATGAATAACGACTAAACCGCTAACAAGCTAACAAACTGCTAGTTAACTAGCTAGGTAAACTCACCCCTTTTGGATAACGCCTTTAACTAGTACTCACGCTAAACACGTCGTCACAATAATGCCGCAGCACCGAGTCACTCTAAGCTCGTATCTTCACACAATCTTAAAAGTCTGTAAGAAATCACATACCCGTCTCCTCACAGCCTCAGCCACATGTTTTTGTTTGTGTCCCCCTTCTTTTGCCGCGCAGCTCAGTCTGTCTGAAACACACTCGCAGTCCGTTCCCAGTGTCTGCGTTTGCGCAACACAGCAGATCTCATAACGACACGTAAGTCGCTATAAAGCGCGGTTGAACGGCGATAGGCTCATCCACGTAGTTGTAGCTCTTAAGCAATTCCACAGAATTTCTTTTCACGTATTATGGGAAATGTAGTTCATAGTATGTTTTTATAGTGAAACCCCCAGCACAGGGTAGCAACCTGCCTCTATAGGCTATTGCATCAAATAACAAAGGCTTACATAATGGACAACGGGCTACCATGAAAACCCACGCAGTTTGGAGTTGTAGAAAAAATTGTATTGCATCTGTTCTATAACTGCCCCTCCATTATATTTAGAATTTTTGTCTATGTAACTGTCTCGTTATAAACAACTCATACAACATTCGATTATGATTTTAACCTATAACAACTAAACCACAAATACATATGATGATTATTATTATTTATGCTGTTTTGGTTAAAACTGCGCTTAAAATCATCGCAAATTTCGAAAGATAGTGGCCGACATAAAATACAAAGCTTTTTTGTTGTTGTTGTTGAGATCAGATACAACGTGGTGTCTGCGTTCAGGAATATTCCTCTTGCTGCCTTCAATTGTTGTCGAATATTTCCAATGTACATTTAAATTTCACAAGAAGACAATTCCGCCTTGAAGTGTCCTTATTTACTGTTACGCAAGTTACTGGTGCATGTTTTTTAAATGCAATGAGCTTTGAGTACAATAAATAAACAAGCGATACTAGATAGACGCAGGTTTTGTTTGTCAGACTGTGGGCAGAGACCTTGAACGTCTCTCCGCCCGACATGTTTCCCCTCCTGCTTTGCCTGCCTTGTTTCCCCTCCATCATCTCTGCTTTCCCTCAGTGCTCGGACGGTGCGTTAAGGTGCACATCCCAGTTCCGCTCTTGGGGAAATTTGAGGAAAGCCAGACGACATATGTACATTGAGAGGACAGCATAATACCGTCTATATCAAAACGACCGACATTTCATCATCTTTGTGCAGTTGTTCAGAACCTACAGTAAAATGGATCCAGCGACTCAGTCCGCCCAGATATCATCGTCGGAAGGGGTTGCCGACGGGCAAAATTCCACTTCCAAAGAGTCAAAGCTCTCCGGTAAGAAACAGTCTGACGTTACGTTAGCTAGGTTAATGTTAATGTTGCTTTGTCTTTACGTTTTACTACAAAGCTACACCCTCGTTTTTATTTCCAGGTGTATCGCCGTACTGATTGCTTTATATCACGGTGACTGTTAATGTCCATAACATAGTAACTAATTCAGCTTTAATACTGTAACGCTAAAGTCAGGCAGTGAATTGCAGAAAGCTCACTTTGTCAACGTGCTGTCGGCCTGCGCGTGGTTGCTTTCTCAGCTATAAGTAACACCCGTGGTTGTGGACATATTCGAACAATACCATTACTATTCGTGCCTTAAACTCTGTGGCTTTGGGCCTGTTCTGGTACACACCACGCAAATGTCTTTTGTGAATGTGTCAGCTTGATTTCGCTTTGCTAATTGAGCTGAGTAGTCAACGTGGTAACGGTAAGAGTATGACGTAATTTACTCGACTGGACATTAGCTGTATTTGGTTCGCCGAATATTCAGCGGCAGACACAGAATTGTGGTTGCTAACGCTTGCTGCCGATCATACTTAAAGGGATATGAAAAAACAAAAACGTGCCACTTATGCAGCTGATGGTCCGCCATTATGTCGACTCTTAGAAATATTCTTACGTCGAGCTCTGGGAAGTGGTCATGCAGTTTGATAAGTAAACAGAAATTGTGACGTTAACAGTTTTCAGAGTAGCGTTTGAGGTGACAAAGCGTTATCTGTGCTATATGCGATGCTCTGCACTGCAGATGCATTGTCACTGGGCAACTGCCAGTAAAGAAAGGACTCTTAAAGGCGCATTGCCCTGTTTCTGGCTGGGTAATGGGAACCATTCCCAGAACAAAACATCACGCCTCATAAGCTGCGTTATTATTTTACTCCGTCTAAATAACTCATCCCTTTTGATCTGCTTTGGAGCTTTTCAATTCACACAGTTTGGATGAGCCAAATTAAAACAAAGGAGCAGTGTTGACTTTCAGGGCCTTATTAACAGGTTGAGTCAGGGAGTGGCAGTTTCACCATCTGTGTGTGTGTGTGTGTGTGTGTGTTAAGCTATCTGGTGTGTGCTACATGGTTTAATCGGCCATTACACTTGGGCCATTTGAGAATTCTGTTGAAAATATATTGGAGGCTTTAGAGATTTAATGTATATGTGATAGTGGGCGTCAGCTGGATATGGCAGGGTGTGGCACATAATGCCTCACTGAGTATGAATATGGATATGGTCTTAAACTTGTTATATTCAGGAGAGAAAAGCAAAAAATAGCATTACTTCGAATCTAATGTGACACAAAAGTAACCTGTATATGATTAATTTTTTACTTAGCCATCATGTGATGTACCTCATGACTAAACAATAATGCCAACTATGGCCGCATTACAATGAGACTCTAGTTCAGAAAGTTGTTTCCTAAGAATATCTGAAGCGGGGAGTTTTGCATAGTTATCTTTAGTGGACTTAATGGGATTTTCGTTGAGCTTATCAACAATTCCCAGCTGTGTTTGAACTAACACAGGTCTATCTGTTAAGATGTACTCCAGAGTACATAGTTGCAAACCCAGTACACCATATGCCTTAAAACCCCTTTGAAAGATTAGGGTTGTTTTTGGACAGATAACAGACATTGCTTTCCACAAACCTTTATCATTACAGCACTGCTGAGTCACTTCAGAGTTTGGGCTTTGGGCCCCAGTAGCTCCACATCAGAAGTGAACTTTGGATGTCAGTTTTTTCAACTTCTCTAACAGCATCTAGGTAGGCAGGATTGAAAAACATGAATGCTTTGAACAGAAAATCTGAGGACCAGTTTTAAATTGTTTAGGATATAGAACGTATATACATGGAAAGGAGAGTTGTTTTTTCTTTTCTTTTTTTCTTTTATGTTGAGCATTTTTTGTTTGCCTGGTGTTGAATTCATGTTTTCCATTTAACCCTCAGCTAATGATGATGCATTCACTGATGTCACAGGACTGCATTGTTGCGGTTTTCAAATTGTTTGGACCTGTTAAAATGCTAACTGTAACAATGCGGGAAAAATCATCAGCCAATTCTACGTGAATGGTTGCATTGCACTTGAGATACTTTGCTGACCCCGTAGCCGGCCAGCTTTCTCCAGCTTGATTTGGACACTAACTCCACTGCACAGATTAGCGCAGAACAGCATCTGGAATTATGTAAGATATTTTGAATTTTTCGATGTATTGTGGCTAGAAATGCGCCAATGATAATTTATTTATTTTGTTGGTTAATGTATAAATTTTTTTAACATTGAGCGCTTATTTATTAATATAACAATATAAAAGTGCAATTTCTGACTGAGCAAAATCAAACATGGGCAAAGGTTTCTTTCAGTTTCTGATGCCACATAGATGACATGAGCCGTGTTTGGGTAAGACATAAACAACATAGTAGGAACAACGACTGGACGCCATCAGCTGCTGCAGCACACACATTCATGGTGTCAACATGAGCACAATATAATAGTAGTAATAGTAGTAAACGGTTTATAGATGTAACTGATTCCAGATGGCCTGGTCTGCCTTTAGATGAGCCAAATTAATTTGACACACTGATGAGTGAGACTAGTCACAAAGGAAGTGGCACACTTCAAAATGAGGACCTAATTTCTCAAACTATATTGCGACAGATTTCCGGGGGAAGGTAACTACGGAATTCATGTATGTGTGTAGTCTTATGATCAGAATCAGATTATTTTTTTGAATAAAGTATTTGAGATGCAACACAGATTGTTGCAGGAATCCAACAGGAATTATTAGTTCACTGTTTTATAACTAGTTTTCTGTTGGGTGTTAGAGCAAGCTCTGCTCATATTTCCTCACAAGGATGTTCTTACATGAGCCAACTAACCTTTATCTTACTCAAGGCCTTAACTTCACCTTTCATTTCGAATTATTCATAGGGCTGACACAGCTGTCCAGCCTGTATAACTTTGACTCATCCACCATTAATCAGCCTGCAAGTCTCGTGTTTCAACTATAAAAACATGATTTTCTTGTCTGTGTTCATCATCTTACTCTGCCCCCAAATCCTATCACTATTAGTTTTGTCGTTTGCTTGTTTTGAGACAAGACTCAATGTGTAGACTTTCTGTCGGTCACAGTGCTGCTCCTTCTTTGCACTGTACTATAATCCCCTAGTGGGGTGGGGTGTTTGTGATCATTCTCATATCAATGTCATCAGTACTTGGTCCACTTGATCAAGATAGTTGCTCACTACATGGCACTTGGAAGTGAAACACACAGTCCCAGTCTTACCAAGGTGCCCCTCGTTCATCCGTGCCTTGTTGTATTAGACCCTATCACTAAGGTCACAGAGGCAGTCAGATAGCCCACAGGGGTAGACAGTTGAGCAATGGCAAGGATTGTAAGCAGGAATGGCAGACATGGCTGCAGAGCGACCCTGCACCATTACATCCACCCACATGCTAAGTAGCTAAAGGCCAAAGTGCTGAAGTAGCTGTATCACTGCCAATGACATATTTAATCCACAGTCCTGCAATATTCATGACGTAAACCCTACAGATGTGAAAATCCAAAAATGATTTCCAAAACATTCACAGTTTAAAGCTACATTGCTCAATCTTTTAATATTTCAAATGATCTAATGAAATAGAACATTTGTGAGTAAAGAACTGAAATTCATCAAAGTACCAGCATCCCTTTGGATGATAGCAACATTTTCAACCATTCTACTCTGACTGCATAGTCACACACCTTCTCTAAATCCTACTGTAATAACTTCACTCACTTGTCATTGACATCAGTCCTTTTTGCAAATCATCACTGAACTCAAGTCATGCCATCCTCATTGGTCCTGTAGATTACTGTATTTTTGTGTATTTCAAGATTACAGCAGAGAAGTGAAGTACGTTTTTACAATGTGTAAGAAAAGACACATAATTAGCATATTGATTCATTATATTACAAAGCTTATGTGATGTGTGTGCACATGATTTTAGATAGTGATTTTAAAGTGTTTAAATTGACTAATGTGATGGTTCTCTGAAACCATCACATTAACGCATGCTTTGTATTTCACAGAAAGATGTGAACATGTTAAACGAGTAGGAGTAAGACCTTGCGTTGCGGTTAAAAAAGTGAAGGTGTGGTGTTTGGAGAATAACAGTTGCGTGAATCTGAGAGAAGGAATGTTGCAGCGCCAGGGCAAACCAAACCCAGCCAGCTCAGCCTGTACAAATTGCAGTTGAGTGGAACTAAAGGTAGACACCACACCTCCTTTGAGTAATTCTGCAGCTCTCACACTACAATCCTTTCCCATGACTGAAGATATTTCACTTTAAGTAAGGAGAATCAAGTTTCTTCATCACGAAGGATGCTGTTTTCAGGATGCAAGAAGATGATCTTTAGGGTTTGTGCTTAAATACACGCAGCTTAAAATGGAATAATTGCTATGACATCAAGGTCCCAAGTCTTAACTTTAATCTCAATAGGTTTATCAAACAGCCTTTCCACAGACTTGCTGTCATTCAGCTCCAACGGCATAAGTAACGTCTAACACATACTATGTTGGGTGATATAGTCTGGCTCACTGTGGGTCTTCTGGTTTATCGGAGTCACTGGATGGTGTCAATGTCAGGACTCAGGCAAGTCAGGTTCCTCCATGCTGAAGTGGGAAAACTAATTCTTAATGGAGCTGACTGCTTAGACAGGAGCGTTGGACAGAGCTGTCCACAATATGTCCATCAAATCTTTGTCCTACTACTGTCTAGCATAACTACATAAAAGACAGTGGTCCTTTAATTGTAGGTCAATTCTAGGAAGCAAATCTGTTTGCTCTTACCAACAATTAAAGCAATGTTAAGGATTGTTGATGATTCTTAAGTAAACTGTCTTGTCTTTATAGCAAATATAAGTCATGTGTTAGCTCTTGTAGGTTTATTAAAGTGAATGACAGAATGTGCATGAGGCATTACTAACTTTAGTATTTTCTGGTCTTTATTTGAAGTTTTTACGGCTGAATAAGATAATGTCTGATTTGAATGGTTGTAGTTGGTAGCAGTTCTTTTCTTCTTCTAGGATGATCATTCTTCTGTCCTGTTTATTTTTTCAGATTCCTTTCTTTCCTCTTCGCCTGTATCTCTCATTCAGTCTCCTCAAGGCAAGTGTATGGTTCTCTTACGCTGCTAGCCTGCTCTCTCCCTCTGCTGCTACACCGCTGTACTTCATTGCCCTTTTTCTAGTGCCCCTCTCCTGCTCGTACTATAATAAAATAAATCAAATAAAAAAAAACAAACCTGCAAAGAAACCAACAACGTACCCAACTTTAGTCTCAACTCAGCTCCTTCCCTAGCTTGACTGATGTTTACCCACCCCTCCTTCTACAAACTGTCACGCTCTCCCATCCGTTTCCAGCATTGCTGACCCAGTCACTGCACTGATTGTAATTGGCGGTGCATTAGCGGTCTGTTTAGCCCACTGTTAGGGCTTCAGGAAAAGTATGCATACATGGCCATAGTTTGTGCAGCAGAACCTCCAGAGCTTATAGGCAATCACGCACAGTAGATTTTGTCTCTCTGTTGCTTTAGGGGGGGATGTATCATATTGGAGTGCATCACCTGTCGTCTGCAGGACAAGTCTGTTCAAAAGTCAGTGCTGCTCATTGCTGCTCCCCAGAATCCAAGAATTAGACCTGTAAAACATTGCTGCTGGCAATCTGATCTATGCTGTACCACCTCCTAGCAATTATTATTTAGGCCAGCGGCACTGACTGTAGGTTCAAGATAATCCCAAGATTGCCACCTTATTTTAAGAAAGTAGAGAAGTTCAAGTTCACATTGTGCGCACAAGAGCAGAAACCTAAAAATGGATCAGGTTGGTTTCCCTGGGGGTTGGTCCTACCTTCCTGCTGCCCTAGTATCTCAGCCACCCTAAGCCCAGGCAATTGCGTTCTGGAGGATGAGTGGCACTGGAGAAATCATCTACCGCCCAACAGTCTGAGCTTGCCATTGCCTGTGGCTGCTCACTCGCCCACCCCACTATCTGCTTATGGCTGTGTAGGCTTTGTGCATGTCTCACATACTTGCTTAAGCATTAAATAGTAGGTTTTCTTTTATACATTTTGCTTCTATTTTCAGATTCTTTTTGAGCGGTGTGTCCGTAAATGACAGCCAGTACTAAAAGTGTGTTCTGTTGAATTGTTTTAGATTAGGATAGATAATAACATAAGCCATAAAGTATACTTGGTAACATGGTTCCATTACAGAATTACGTCACACTCATTTAATCCATTTACTCAAAGTGATGGCACCCTGCTCCTTAGAAAAAATATCAGACTTATGCGTTACAGTTAAAATAAGTATTTGATGCAGCACATATAAATAAATTAAATTCAGAGAAGAAGACTTGATGACAAATTAACTAGTTCTATAGTGAACTAGTAAAGTTTAGACAATGTAAAAAAAACAAAAAAACATTTGAGATAAACTTCTCAACTCAAAGTCTACTTACTAGGTTCCTCTGTCAATGTCAAATATAAGAATGTCACATCTAATACTCAATATTTTTTCATACAGTATATTTTAAATACCACTGCCCTTTTTTATTTTTTATTTTTTTGTCCTTTCGGCTTATCCTGTAAGTTCAAGTTCACCTCAGCGGATCATTGTCCGCATGTTGATTTGGCACAGTTTTTACACCGCAACCCTCCCCAATTTGTACCGGGCTTAGACCGGCACTGCACAGCTGGGGATGGGAATGGGCTGTTAGGGGTTCAGTGTCTTGCCTAGGGACACTTCGACATATAGCTGGGACCGGGGATCGAACCACTGACCCTGTGGTCTGTGGACGACTGCCTTACCAAAACACCACTGCCATTTTATCACCTAAAATTGTTTAGATTTCTCTAAATCCAGATTTCCTTCCAACCCAGATTGCTCACCAACTTTTTGACTCATTCGTGACAACCAATCCCGCTTGCCTGGAGAATTAACCCCACATTTAACCCCAGCCAATCGTAATTCGTATTTTAATTTTAAGAACTTCCATTAATAGTTGCAGATATAGATGTATAATTTAAGACAGAGTGTGTAGCTATTTATGAAGCAGAGTGTGATCCTGAATAAGAAGCAAAGACTGCTAGATCCACTCATTAGGTTTTTCAAAACTTGAGCTGTATAGCATAAGATGGTAGTTGTAAAATGATCTTTGTAGAGGAGTGTGATGTTAAATGTGATGTGAATCCTGCTGATTGATGTTTCAGGACCGTAGCACGCTGTAGGATTGCTAGACAACTGGCAAAATAGTTAGTTATCTAGTTTAACTGTTGGCCAGCTATATTCATTTAGCTGAGTAACATTTTTTCTTGTTTGTCATCAGAAGTGTAGTTGGTGTTTAAAGCACACTCCTAATGACAATATGATGATCATCATAACATATGTAATACAGTATGTTTACCCAGACCTAGTTTGTGGACCAATTATTTTTTTTACTAATGATCCCAAGGTCAAAAATGAAACCCTATCTTTATTATAGCATAGATTTCTGCTAGTTCAGTTAAATGTATTTATTTCCAATTTAATTAGAATATAAGTTATTCCTCCATGCATGCTTGAGCCCTAAAAGGGTTTTAATGCTCATGCCTTGGACATAATCACAGTGCAGAAAGAGTATTACATAAATCAGGCATTGTGGACCACTGAGGCCTACTTTGGCAGATGCTACGTAATTAGTGGCCTATTACTAAGCAAAGTTGATGACTTCTATATTTAAACAAGGGTATAAAACAACTACTCAAAGATAATGCTGCTGGAAGTAGTCTAGGTACTGATCAAGTAGCCCTGTATGTAATGTGTGTACATGTATTCTGAGAGCATTAGCTGTTATGGAATTTGTTTACAAGTACAGAGCCAAAGGACTACAACACTGCTGGTGAGATGGAAATCCATTCATGTGGCCTAGTTTAAACAAGGCATTGTATTGTGGAACAGGGGAGGTGGTGGTGCTGTCCATGACAAAGTAGACCAGTCAGTTAGGCACAAATGGAAAACTCTAACTATAAAGGGACTGGGAAAGGCATCATGCTGACAACTAAGTGAACAACCGTTGCTGGGTTTGTTGAAGTAGAGACAAAATGAATCTGTTTCTAACTTCCTTGTGCTTGATGAGTAAATTGTATTTTCTGGTCATTACTGGTGGAGTCATTAGTGCTCAGGTTGGGCAGGTCTGACATGTTGATGCTTCTATGTCATTTTCAGGACTCGCTATTAGTCCTGAAAGTCACATATAAGTTCAGTGGTGCTGGAAGGGATCATATAATTGATGGAAGCATTGCTTTAAACCTCTTTGGAACTCTGTCACCTCCAGGATGGCATTGAGTCACATCACCCTATGGGACGGAAGGCGACTGAGGAAATACCCGGTTACCTGCACGTTAACAAACACTAAATTTATATATAGTATGTAACTGACCAAAATTATTGCATCTGTAGAGTTTTGTAACATTCCCAAATTTCGAGATTATTCTTTTGTTTTTGTTTTTGAATTTTAAATTGAGCCAAACTACTAACTTTGGAATTGTTACTCCAACACTATGTTCTTTGTTTCAACTTAAATTGGTGCCATTGGGAAGAGGAGATACACTACCAGGGTAGAGAGAGGCCAGTTGAATTTTAGAATTCTTTGAAAATTCAGTCATCTTTGTTTCACGTGGATTATAATATTTTTCTCTACCACAGCAGGCCTTGTGGTATTATCTTTTTGACTTTAGCTGTTTTTTTTTCTAGTTCTTTTATTTCCTTTCTTCTTTACTGTCCTATTGTGTTGTTCTGCAAGAGGATCCTATGTGGTAAACACTAGCACTAGCTCTCAAAGTGTCTCAGACTTTTTAGTAGCATTTATATTTTACTAAAGCCTTTACACATAACCACAAATACTCAAGACTTGGGTAAAAACTATTAAATTATGAATTTAATGGGATTAAGAGAATGGATGATATATTTGGGGCTGACTTGGTTTTACAATTCTGCATTTTGAAAAATTACATCAAATAACCACTATTGTCATGTTCAACTGCTAGAGAAAAATTACAAAATCAAATGTAATGGTGGCGAAAGAATGTATTAATGAAATAACCATATCAGATAAACACTATCAAAAAGAAACTGTTTTTTATGCCTGCAAGTTAAGCTATGGCAAGTACTATACGCTTGCTAGACAAATTGCAAATGACATGTAGTCACATATGGTTTAAAAGTGCTACCATCAGTAATTCATTGTCACGTTTTTTTGTTTTTTTTTTTTGGTTATTTTTTTGTGAATTTGATCATGCTGACAAGTTGCTATACTGTGAACTCCTTAATGGAAATTTTGCTGTACTTATGATCAGCATGAAAGTAACAATCCCATCCATTATTTAAATCTGTCTTACATTTCCACGGTGCGATGCATGAATGCTTGGGCTGCAACACTAAGGCCTTGCTGAATATTATTAGACTTGCATGGGAGTTTAGTGATTGTGACTTATGTGACTCGCCCCTTTTTTCTTCGCTGTGGATCTTCACGCATGACAAGCAGACAAAAGAGTCATCCTAGGCTCCAACAAGCCCTCTGAAGGTGTAGCAACTTCGCTTCGCTTTCCTTCTCAGTCTGGCTCATTCACACCTGGTCATTATGGGAGTGAAGCAGGGCCACCGGATGGCCAACCAGATTCACCGATAAAGACCTCTCCAGTGTCAGAGCGAATAAAGGCACTGGAAGCTCTTGCTGCCAAAAAGAAGGAACCTGACTTCAGAATCGATGCAGGTTTCTCTCATTTTAGGGATCGGCACTATGAGAAATCTCCCTCGGAGGCACAGAAATCTCCCTCGGAGGCACAGAAATCTCCCTCGGAGGCACAGAAATCTCCAACTGAGACACAGAAATCTCCCTCGGAGACACAGAAATCTCCCTCTGAGACACAGAAATCTCCCTCTGAGGCACAGAAGTCTCCAACTGAGACACAGAAACCCCCTGCTGACAAAATTATGCCAACTTCCCAGAAAAAATCTGATCAGGATTCACCTGAATCTCCATTTGAAGTTCTTGGAGATTTAAGACAAATAAATGAATTTGAAGAAACAGAAGAGTGGATGAAGGCTTATTTACCTCCTGTGCCAAACTTTGATTCTGTAGATTTAATCAAAGGCTCCGTGGCTTCAGACAGTGTTAAATCAAAGGAGGAGAAGGAGGCTGAGATAGTTGCACCTGATGGTATTGCTGCCTTTGTTGGTGTCCCTGATGCTTTCATGGATTCTCCTATTGAACCTCCGAAACTGAAAGATGACAGTGATGCTCATAAGCCACCAATTGTTGAGGAGGAGTTTGACCTTCGTTTTTTGCCAACAGCCTACATGTGGGACCAGCAGGAAAAATCCACTATCCAGAGTCAAGCAAATCCTGATTCAGAGCTGCCACCCTCACCTCCACCTCCTGCAGGCTTTGGCTCCCCATCGCCTCCTGGTTCTCCACCAGATAGTGTCAATGCTAAACACAGCATTTCAGATGACAAGAAAACCCCTTGGACTGGAGAGCTGGAGCAGAGTGAAGCAAATGAAGCAGAGAGCTCAGGAGAGTCTGATGATACTGTCATTGAGGATGGCGGCATCATTCCCGAATCTGTTTCTCCTTCCTTTTCTGATCCAGCAGTTTTAAATGATCCTACACCTGCCTCTGCCACTCCCAATGTTCCCACTGAGGGTAAAGTGACCCCTCCACTAAAGTCTGAGAGGAAGCTGATGCAGGTTCCAACAATTAATGTCATTGAAACAGATGAGCCAAATTACAGTGAAGAGGAAATGGAACTTGAGCTTGAAACGGAGGAAGTTGAGGATTATGAGATTATAAAAGACTCAACCAGAGAGACTCCAAAAACCCCAGAGCCAGAGTACAAAAAAAATGAGCCACCCAAGACCCGCCCTCTAGAAACTGAATTCATGGAAGGCTATTCGCCCCCATCCTCTCCTGTAGACTCTGATAACGAATACTCTCCCAAACACAAGATAATCACATCTCTTCCCGAAACAGTATGTCAGGAAGCTCCATCCAAACCTGAGGTCCTACCCAATGTAGCTGTTTCAGACGACTCTGTCTCTGAGTTTTCCCAAACACAGGCGGAAGAGTCCCAAACAAACTCCGATAAAATAAATGACGAACCCTCATGTTTAGTAGTTTTGAATCAAGAAGTGGACTTCCAGGACAATGATGACGAGTGGTCAGATGAACGACAAGATATCTTAGTCAAACCTGATAAGACTGATCTTATCTCCAAGGAACCAGTTCCTTACACCCAATCCAAAGAGGATGAAAAGAGCAACATTGGTGAGGTACATGTGGAAACGGCCTCCTTTTCTAAAACCAGCTTCATGCAAGATGACCTATATGACAGACAGTCATTTGATTATGATTTTGATGCATCATCTCCCTTGGATAACACTGACGATCAAAAGCTAAACAATGCCAAGGAGCGATTTCTTTCTGAGGCTACTGAAATCCACATTGAAAAACTAAAGACAAGCAATGCACAGAGTTTTCCAGAGGAAAGTGATCATCTGGATGACTTTCCGTCACTGAATAGTGACAATGCTGAACCAGTAAGTGTGTCATCTCTAAGTGGATATTCCCAAGACCAGTATTTCCCTTTCCAAAGCAGCATCAGCGATCAGGACAGTAAGAAAATTACCACCGATGCTCTTTCAGATAGCATGGCAAATGGAAAATCTCTCCCAACACAGAAAATTGACTTGGTGACCCAGCAGGACCCTGAAGCAGGTCACCATGATCTTGGCACAACAAGCGACCCAGAAGTCACTGACCCTGACAGCTCAGTTTCTGACCCTACAGATAGCTTTGTGGAGTTCATGAGGGAGTGCCTGAAGTCAAGGCAGGATGAAGAACCTGGCAACGTGCACCAAAATGTTCCCTCCAAAAAAGAGTTCTCTGAATCTGGGTTTCCTTCCACCTACTCCCCTCCAACCATGGTGATGGATCTTGAACAAGAACAGCTTACTATCAGTGCTCTCAAAGAGCTGGGCAGCAGTCAGGAGGAGGAGGAGGCTTTTGACCAGGACAATGTTCACCCAGACACCCCATCTAGAATGCAACCTACCTTTATCTCAGATCCTAACCCACCGTGTTCTCAAAGCAACCGTGCATATGACAGCACATATTCCAAAGAAGGGGAAGCCTTTGATGAATGGGTGGCTGAAGCCTATCATCTTGCTGAGCATGTCTTGACAGCAATACTAACTCACATATCAGGTAACACTTCTTCCTTTCATGCAGTAGGCCTCTAACCTCATGTAGGCACATCAACAGGATCCCTTGAACCCTATAACTGCAGGCTTTTTCTTTTCTTTTTTAAAGTTTTATATACAAAGGGATAACCTGACTGACAAGACGTAGGAAAAACTGGTAACTGCAAACACACCTTTCATCCATCTTTACTCTGTGGTTTTTGGATGTGTAGTGCATCCTTTGGTCCTTTTGGTCATTTCTTGTCCGCTCAAAAAAGTATGTCAAGGTCTCTAATGTGTAGCTTGACTTCATAGTCCCATTCCTCCCCTAACACTAATATCTATATTTCTGTGATACACCCCTTGCTAATATTTGCCTATGAATTTGTTTGTCTAGCTCTAAGAGGAGACTGAAACTTCATTGCTTTTGATTAAACCAGGCTCACTGCCATACACTTGCATATAGTTATTGAGAGTTTACAGTGTTGGAGAGTTGACTGTTTACACATCAGTCATCAGTCTTCTTATCCAAACCACATAGAGTTGTTCATTTTTTTGTGTGTGTGGATTTAGTCAGTCGTGGACTCATTTTACCTATGCACTAACTGAACCTGTAGACTTTGCTAGTCGAAATTATTAAAGCATCATAGCACATGTGAAGCCTCAAATGCCAAAAAGCCGTAGGGTAATTAAACTGGGTGTTTTCTTTGTGTGTGTCAGAATTTCTAAATGCTTTAAACATTATCGGAGACAGCTTCCTTTAGAGAGTCACATCTTCTAAAGCCAAAGTAAACTTCCTTTTTGGCTAATATGTAATGCTACGCAGCATTTCAACGTTGTATTAATAATATCGGGAATTGCTCCCCCATGGTTTCATGTTAGAGGATGTGTTTTTACATATTCAACTAAATACTTTCGATACAATAATGTTTCTTTAAAGCCACAGTGTCTTACCTGACAGTTTATAGTCTGTAGAGACTGCAGTTGTCACATATTATTACAGCAGCCAATCCACAATGTGTGTGTGATATGGACATTAAGGCTGCATATTTTCCAGTGATCACTACTGCATTTGAGCTAATGACCCTCTCCTGCCCTCTGTCCTTTAAAGCTCGGCAGTGGTCCATTAACAGAGTTGGTGGGGGGTTAAATATGGTGGCCAAGTGTTGACTTTCAAGAACCTTGCAAGTCACATGCTATACTCAATCCCCAGGGTCAGGTTTCTGCATTCATGCCATTTTCCACAACCCACTTTGAAAAAACTGATTTGACAACAAGGCATAATACTTTAAAAGAGCATTTAATTGCACATTATCTTGGTATAGACATGTGAGGAAAGATGCCATCATAGGAAATTTGCAGCTTTGCCCTCAGTTCTTCTAGGTCTCATTTGTCAAGTCATAAAAATGGACACTAGCAAAGCCACAGTCTTGGAGCATATTTTATTTCAGGAGTTACTGCAGCCAGTTCCACATACCCTGCCCTTCTCTGCAAACATGATCTCCATTCCACAAATGCACAGAGGCTGGTATGCAGACAGCAATCCTAACAAGCTCAGTGTTACATCTACATGTGTTGAATACTTGAACCTAGAACTGGCAGACCAGAGAACCCTAGTGCTGGCACTGCAGCATCCAGAAACTAAGGGAACATTTGCAGGGAAGCCACAGGAAATGCCAGATAGGTTAGCTTCCTTTTAAAGCTGTTACAAGCATTGTTCTGTGACGCCTTCTCTCTAATTGTTTGCAAAATGAAACGTTAATGATTTATTTAATGTTGAAGAGAACTTGTTCTGCATAGGAGCATGTGATGTTGAATCCCCCTGTACCAGGCACAAGCTTGTGCTATTTTAGTGCTTCTGTGCAGTGCTGTGCCACAACTCAGTAGGTTATTAAGAAGAGTGTACACTAGTGAATTTGTTTTACTGGTTGTGTCTGTTGCCATGCTGGAAATGATATTTTCATTACTGCCTTTGGAGTTTTAGAGTTTTTTTTTTTTTACATTCACTACCACCATTAATCAGTGAAATCTATCTAATGGTCTTTAAGAAGCAGTTCTTTGATTTCCTTAGTTCTGCTACCAGACCTGTTCTCAGTCTTTAACCAGGCTTAGTTGTTTGGTGTTATTCTTCTGTGTGAACATCGGTAAAGTGGAAGAAAGGCATTTGTGAATACTGAGCTATCCGTGTTTGGTATGTTACTCCCATCTAACTGACGGGAAGCTGGAAGGTCTTGCTTGTTGGATTGATAACTGTATCTTGTTGATGATCAGAAGCAGTAACTCTTAAGAACCCAGCACTTTGCCAATGTAATACACATTAGGTTTAAGTAAATGTACCAATTGAGTGTGTAAATGAGCTTTGCTATAACTATGGTAGCTGTGTGCTCAGGCTCCACGGTTTGTTCTGCCATAGATTAACTGATCTGCAAAATAACATATAACCATGCATCAGGGCTGCAGCACTAACGGAGATACAGTTAAAACTGGCTACTGTTGTCGGCCTACAAATGTTTTTCCCTCTGTACTAATGAACGTGAAGATGGTAATTGGACAGCTGTACTCTGGCATTCAGTAACAAAATAGTGTTACACCTTGGCCAGATCTTTAAGTCTGTCTAGCTGACTTTCCCTTTGTATTGCAAAGTAGCATGGTGCAGCATAAGTTCTTGGAGCTTGTTTGCAAACGTCTTTTGTACATTTAAATTAAAATTGTCACTCATAACTGCAGGCCAATGCACTATTGTGTAGTTTAGCTCAGGAATTGTGCTGAGTCCTTGAGCACATAGCCACTTTCTAACAAGACACAAATGACCTACACTTTGTACTGTCCCGGAACTCCCCTCAATTGCAAAACACAGAAGATCCGCAGCTTTTGACAGAAGCTCAAATATTGTACAATAAGTCAATAATGTCATTTTTGTGGCAGGCCTCTAGACAGATGAATTATATCCAACAGATATATTGCAAATACTCATGTTGTGCTTAGAATGATCAGTGACAATGAAACAATTTTAAGCCGATCTCAATTCATAACCCTGTGCAATCTCATCATTACATAATAATGATTGTGTCATGTTTGTATCAGCAGGGAGATCCACTGCATCAAATCAAACACTCCCTTTTTCCACAGCTGTACAAACAAATGATAGAACTGTGTCACACCATGGGCAAATGCAGATGTGCAAGCACTTACTACCCACCATGCCTGCAATAAAGCTCAAGTCCACCTGACAGTACGACCCACTCCTGCATTGTATTTTTCCTCTCGGAAGCACCAAGCATACATCAGTCAGATTCAAAGATCTTTCCCCCGATGTTTCTCATTCAAAGCCCTTTAGCAATCTAGGAGCATAATTGCTCCTGTTCATTAAAAATCTTTTAATTTCAAATATCTGCAATCATTTATTGATGTATGATTTATTGACCGACCATAGTAATTGAATTGATTCCAGAATACTTCATATGTTTATTACAGGTTAAAATGTGCATCACTGTTTGTGCTTGTTTTGTGTTTTAATGAAAGTCTCAGCTGACTAACTGTAACGCCCTAACCCACAGTTAAGGATCTGATCCACTGGCGAGACCCCAAGAAGTCGGGCTTGGTGTTCGGTCTGTCTATGCTGATGCTGCTGTCGCTCGCAGCCTTCAGCGTCATCAGCGTGATCTCCTACCTTTTGCTGGCCCTGCTCTGTGTCACTATCACCTTCCGCATCTACAAGTCTGTGGTCCAGGCTGTGCAGAAGTCTAACGAGGGACACCCCTTCAAGTAAGAGCAATTGGAGAAGAAAGTCAGTTAGTAATTCCTTCATGTGCATTGAACCTGGTTTTCCTCGTTATTTGGCAGGTTCGATAAGCTCAGTAAAATGTTGTAATTTGATGCTCATAGTAGCTAAGTTTTCGTGTTGAGGTTGTCATTTCCACAGGGAAACAGTAGCTACTCAGTGCAACCCAGAACAAATATCCAAATATACAGTCTTAGAGGTAAGAGTGAGTCCCCTTACGTTAGCAGCTACAAATTAGATGCAAAAAAGTTCCATTTTACTGTGGTGATAAATTTTATATTAGGTGAAATTGAAGTATTGAACCAGGGAAGATGAAAAATCCATCAGGCTGTGCAGCATTTTGATCACAGATGCCACTTTCTTTTTATACACTTGACGAAAGCCCCAGAATACTTGGTCTGTGACATACTGCATCTGCACATGCCGCCATGGCAACCAATATGCGAAAGTATGTTTCACGTGATAGAAATAGAATATTCAGGTAAGACACCATGGAAACAGATTACTGAACCCTACACATGGAACACAGAGACGATTTATTCAGAGGATTACATTTTTGCTTCAGAAATTATTCACACCCTTTTGCTTTCTGCACACTTATTGGGTTGTATATTCATTTTTGGAAACAAATGACATAAAATAGACATTTTTGCTCAGCAGTGTACACCAAGTCACCTATGGTGACAAGATGAAGGTCTGTCTCTAATAAGGCCTGAAGTCTTTGTGCAGTTGAAGCAAAATAGTAATCGTAGAGGTGTCCAAACCTGGAAAGTACAGAACTTGTTCACTTCAGTTTGAGCTACTTGAGTTTCAGAACATCACATCACAGACTCCCCTGTGCTGGAGAGCGAGTTTTGAAATCTCTTTATTTTCCTAAGACGATCACTGCCAACAATGCCGTAAAACTCCCCCAGATTACCATCGGTTTGTGTCACAATGAGCATTTGTTTCTTAAGCACCTAAAGTGAAAGTAAATCCCCATGTGACTGTTACCCCCTTGAGTCTCTTACTCTACATGCTGCTTTTGTATTGTGCATTATTATGTTTTCCTGCAGCACTTTGCGTCCAGCCTCATTCGTCTGCATGCTCCTCCCCTCATTATTTCTCCCCCTCTGCAGAGCACTGATAGATAAGGATGTCAGCATCCCTCCAGAGACTTTCCGCAAGCACGTGGACAGCAGTCTGACCTATATCAACCGAGCCCTGAAGCAGATGAGCCACCTCTTCCTGGTTGAGGACATCGTAGACTCGCTGAAGGTGAGCAGTTGCAGTCATTACATACTGACCACTACAGTACACTATATATTCTCTCACAGCTCCGTGAATTTCATGAAACCTGTCTTCACTCATTCTGCTCATCAAAAACAACTCAGTGAAATATATAATTCTACTTTATTATTCAGTGAATATCAGTGAGCTAGGTGATGAAAAGTGTTGGATGTTGCCCTTAAAAGCGTCCAACCCTTAATGCTCTGTTTGCTGTGTCCTCTCCAGCTGGCTGTGGTTATGTGGCTGTTGACCTATGTAGGAGCGGTCTTCAATGGGATCACTATTCTCATCCTGGGTAAGAGGCTTGGGAAACAAGTAGCATGCCGACAGTGTCATGTTTTCCAAGAAAGTGCACGTTTGTGTTTTGTTCCTTTTGAAATAACTGACATTTGTGACTTAAAAAGCCACCTCTTAAATTAAATTCTAGATATTTTCCCCAGCTCACCATTTATTAAGTGGTTGTAATAGTCTTTGCAAACAAACTGCATTCTTCTAAAGGTCAAATGTCAGAAAGCAGTGGCAAGTTGTTGCTTTTGCCCTGGATTGGAGCCCTGAGGCCAAAAACAGCCACATGCCACTGCTTTTTGATTATAGTAGTACTAACAATAATTGGTGAGCTACATGAGCATGTGAGTGTATTTCTGAACTCAGCTTCTTACCTTACTTGGGCATTTTTCAAAGATGAGGCTGAGGAAATTGAGTCCTACAACCAGCCCAGCTTTGGTTGCTTTTACATGACATTTGGGAACATTTTATGTGTTTAATCTTTGTTTCAAAGCTCTTAAATGCCAGGATATGACATCCTCACTTTCTTCTCTCTAGCTAACATCCTGCTCTTTGCCGTGCCTCCGATCTACGAGAAGAACAAGGTGAGGGCATGATGAGTGCATCAGATGATGAAGGGAGTGTCAGGCTGCCTTTGAGAGCAGTGTTTAGCGAATATACCCATCAGCAGTGAGCTCACTGGATGAGCCATCTTGATCGGGCACCAAAGGCTTTCTGTGCCCCTCTTGTTGCTCTCCAGTGTCCAGCTGCTGAGATTGGGAAGTCATTGCACTGATGGGTCAAAGAAGATGGATGTTTGCATCACGATGCACATTATGTAAAACGTTACAACTTTAGTGTCATTTACACAGTAACTGTCTGACGCACACTTTGTAAACTGAAGCTTGTTTTGTTCGTTGGTTGGTTGCGTTTGTCATTGGTTACACTCTCTGGTTCCTCCAAAATGAGCTGCTGAGTCAGTGGGTTTTGGATCAAACACTTAAAACTGTTTTTATTCGAAGTTCAATTCAGCTTTAAGATGAGAGGTAAAACGTCAGAGTGGGAAATGCAGCTCCTCACTTCACTAACTCGTAGAATAGAGCTAATGAATAGGTTTTCTTGTCCATCTGACCATCCAGCTGTTTAAGTGGGTCCAAGTTAAGGTAGCAAGCTAGGTAAAGTAGTCTATTAGCCCTCCTTTATTAATCTTGACTCTTGTTCTTTCTGGAGACATTCTCAGATCAGATGGAGTATAATATTTTTGTTGTCGTGTCTTGAGCAGTGCTCACCTGATATGGGTTTTTTTAATGACCAATGCCCCTGGTGTTTTTTAGAGTGCAGTGAGGCCACTGGTGAATGTATAAAGCCAAAGTTGTTTTGTTTTTTTTCCCTTTATAAAAAATACAATTCAACAATAACAAATGAGAGACAAATATGTTCAGTTTCAATTAACATTTGATGAAATTATGTGAATTATTTTAAATAATGATTGAAAACAAAAAAGTACATTGAGCCAAGTAAATCAATTAGAATTAATTTTAAAAATGTTGTTGGTAGACAACAAAAATATCCTTTAAACTACTTCATTTCAGTTCAACCGCAGAACTTTACACAGTGATTATAGGGCACTGGAAACAGCTTCTCTAAAACACTTAGTTAGTTAGTTACTGTTTTACTTTATGTAAATAGAAAGATTACATTAAAATTAACCATTAATCACTGGTTGAAATGTATCAGCTCAAATAAAAAAGGCAGCATATGTTTCTGCTACAGCGTGAGCACAGATATTGGCTAATTTCAATCCATTTAAAATGACAGAGATTGGCTCAATTAATCCACAAATTTAAATGTCTTCCAAGCTGGATCTACATGGCTCATATGTTTGACTAGTTGGCAATAAGATTTCAGATAAGGGTTTATGACATGAGAAGGTTAAGAGATGCTCATTGTCTCGTCATCCCTTTCAGACCCAGATTGATCGCTACATTGACCTAGTACGTACCCAAGTCAACACCACAATTGCCAAGTAAGTGAATCTAATCCACAGTGATAAAGTGTTGCATGTAATCAGTCTGCCACCTGCAGTTTTCATGTATACATTGAGTGATCATATTTGTTTTAATTTTATACCTGTTATGTTTCTTATCCCCAGGTTGCAAGAGAAACTTCCTGGAGCTGTGAAGCGCAGCAAAATTGAATGATCAACCCCCCCATCATTAGAAAATTCCACATCACCATCATCCTCATCTCCATTACCACCTTAAACTCACTCACCCCCTTCTACCTCTCTCCAGTTTATCCCTGCCCTAGTCTGAGTCCTCCTCCCTACTCCATCTCCCATCACCATCCTACTACACTGAACCTTGCTAGGCAAAAAACCTCTGAGCTACTCGATATTCAATGTAAAACTACTGCGCAGCTTAACTTGCAAGCGTTAGACAAGAACTGTGCCTGTGCAGACAAGATGTGCACATCACTAGCGAAGAAGTGATGTAATACCACGGCAGACTCCACACACATCTGTGGGGATCCCACAGGGGAATGGAGGCAGGGTTGAGTGAACTAGACTGAATCTATGACCTGGTTTTGTTGTGTACAGCAAGCAGGGGGTGAATGATGGCCATCACAAAAAGCAAATGTCTGTACTTTAAACTACACAATTCCCTGAAGGTAAATGGGTAATTGAAGCTGGAAACATTGATTGGGGGAGAAAAAAAAGAAAAACGCAACCTTTTGGGTGGTAGGAATAGTCTAATCCTGCTCTCTTGCTCTACAGTTGTTTTGGATGGATGGATGTGAGCTCATTTTTAGAAACTGGTAATGGGTTTTGCTGTTACTGATTGGCCTGGTTATTGACTTCGTTTCGTTTTCTCTTCACTTTAGTTTTGTATGTAAAGTTTCTGCATTGCACTGGACTTTTTTTTTTTTTTTTTTTAAACCCATGAGCAGGTTGAAATAAAAGGTTTGGAACACTGAGCCAGCTGTGATAATTTGGTCTAGTTCACCCTCTATTGATCCGAGGCATTTTTGGAACAGTTCTCCGTTTGTATATACACCGTAAAATAACTACAGGCTCTCAGCTGTATGGAACATGTTAGCCTCGCTTTTTATATCAAAGGAAAGTTCCCTCACTTACAGCAGTCATAACTCCTTTTTTGTTGCACCTGTCCAAGCCACAAAGTGTTGAGATCTCATGCATTTGTACATTCTGATTCTTCTTATCACTACTTACATTAATATTAATGATAGGATGGCTGCTTTGACTCCCTACTAGCTTGACAACAGCATTGTAAGAGTTGTGTTAAGTGTCACTGAACTTCATGATCTTAAATGAGGTTTTTTCAAAGCCTCTTGACAAGTAAATTCCTGATGTTTGATAAGTTAAGAAATACACCTCCTGATGTGTTCTCACACCCTAAATCCCACAGTGTCTTCCCAGCTTGCTTTTGTTTTTTAGCAAAAAATCTACAGTTGAACTTGTACTGAGTGTCAAACAGGAGTTTAAAATGTATCAAAACCTCTTCACATTTCATTATAATTGTAAAAAATTACACAATGTGCTGACTATATTTTGCAAGAGCTTTGAAGGCCATGAGGCAAAGATAACACCTCATGGGGACAAAGAAAGTAAGTGGACCTTGTTTGGTTTTTTTAACCCCACAATTATTTCCAAGGGGAAGGTACATTTAAAAAAAAAAAAAAAAAAAAAAATCACTGTTGCTTTTTACAAATTTACTGTTAGTTGACAAGTCAATGTTTAGCCTACACATATTGTAAGCAATCATGAAATGGAAAAGAAAGATATGAGAAATACTTATTTAAAACACTGTTTAATAGGTTTAATTTGTGTTGCTCACATTGCTCACAGTTCAGCACTGTAGAATAACTTTTGGCATGTTTTAGACTCCGTACATAACCTCAGCAATAGTTTAGACATGAGGAGTTGGTGTAACAAAGTTAGAGGGCACTATTTTTAAAAGAAGTGTAGCTTGGGAATACGGAAGTAGTTTTCAGAGCTGTTGTAGAGCTGTGTTTGTCACTTTGTGCTTTGACTGCTATGGAGCACATGTCGTAGTGGAAGCTGGAAGGAGTTTCACCATTTATATAGGCTGCATCATATTGTTGACCCTCACACCACCATGTGACTATTGTGATTGTTTGAATGGTGTCAGTAAAAAAACCCATAGTCATGTTAGTACTACTGCATTTTGATATTGTTTTTAAGGAATGAATATATAGAATGAATGAAATGATGTATTTTACTGACTTGTTTCATTGATCTCCAACATAAGTTGCCATGGAACCAGTTTCCCCTGAGCACCGAGCTTAATTTGGCCAACAATGAAGCTCATGTCACTGTCTGCGCAGTGACTCCTCAGACTAGTGTCCGCGTGCTGAGTGTTTTCTCTGGTGGAACATTCCTCTCCGTGCATGCCCTCCACTGTCTCATCTCACTGCGATCACCTCCTAAATGTCTTGGTTGACTCCTTTTTTGCATGGTATCCGATCTGGAGTCTGGGTGTTAAAACGTCAAAACGTGCAACGCGGCTCCTCAGCTGAAGAGCAGGTTGCAGTTCCAACAGTGAAGTGGGGAATCAGGCCTGAATGCAGAGGCTGATAACATACTCATGCATTCTCTTTATTCGAGAGTGAAGAAGTTGCATATTGCCGCTTTCAGTTTTAATTTTTGTCTATAAAGTCGAAACGAAATGGCTTTATTTAAAGGGTCAGTTCAACCAAATTGCATGTTATGAAGTATCTGCTTCCACTTCTATGTGAATGAATTTGCGATTGCTAAATGAACTTATTTTCCAAAATCTGGTCCTTTGTGGATAAACTGAAGAACCTAAACAACAACTTCTAGAAAACTATTTCTTCTAAGCGCGTATAGAGTTACTAATGTAATAGTAGGTCTTTGAATCGTGGAAGAATAAATGGAACTGAATCCGTTTACATGCCTAGTTATCCCCGGTTATTACATTTGTGTTTTGGTTGAATCAACCCTTTAATAGTCACCCAGCAGAACCAATCTGTCTGAATGCTCCCCAGAAGTGTTTTGCTGTGAAAGCTACATAGCTTTTTATGTGTACTGCACCTTTAAGTGAAACTTCAAGAAAGGCCAGGTTACCTGTGTTCGTGTGCTACCAAGGCTTAATAGGTAAATACTTCTCAGAACCATAGTTTGTTTATTTCTTTAGAGTTTAATATATAATATAAAGAAATCCTGACATATTTGTTCCCTCACAGCATGTTGCTTTTCTCCTGTTTTCTCATCGGGTACGCAAGTGTGTCGCAGGAGTGTGTTTGACTTTGTCTTTGATGCGTCTGCTTTTGCTTTTGGCTCTTTACTGGTATCTACAGGTTGTTCACTAACATCGGCCCTGTTTTGTATTAGCTATGACTGTGGTTCCAATTTTTGAAGCTTTGGGAAAGAAAACGGGGGAAAAAAAAAAAGTTTGTGGTCTCTGTACTGATGTCAAAGTGAAATTAATAAAAACACGTCAAAGGACTCGAGCTTAATTGGTCTGTTTACTTCTTCTCTGGGTAAGTGGGCACATGAGGGCTTTGCGACTACAGTATCCCAGCATGCAAATAGTGTGGGAGGATACAGGATTTCAAATGCAGCCAGATGAAAATGTAAAATGTAACATAAGCTTTAGCTTGAGGCTGCTGTCTGTCGTGGTTCGGTATAAACCTCCAATTGAAAGTTCTGCACACAGGTGGAGATGTCGATCAACAAATCCCTAAACATAAACCTGCAAAAGCAAAAGCAAAGCGCAAATAAGTGGACAGCCCCAAGGTGAGCATTTATTCAAAGATCACTGAGAAGAGAATGCATATCTCACATGTTGGCCATGTACAGATGAATGTTGAGTGATGTCAAAGTGAAAAGAAATGACAATATAATCATTCACATACACAGAATAAACACGCATACAAGCAAATGCATAAGTCATTTCACCAAATGCTCTCATTCATCTTACTGTAACTTACTTCATTTTAAATTAAGTGCTATGTCAGATTTGTTTACTAGAATGATGTGGCCATAGTCCATATGACACTTTCTGTCCTGTGACAGTGTAGAGACTTTTCCTTCACCACTACAATCATTTTATATTGAAAGGTCAATTCTGATCATTTTTCAAAAATTGAACAATTTAGAATGTACGTGTTCACATTCACATTTAGGTACAACAGAGTAATAGGGCCACCCTTATGAAAAAAGTGACTTTGTGAATACAAATAAACTATTTTTTTTTTAAAGATATTCATAATTCTGAGAACACTAGTTGCTCACAATTTTAAATTTCAAGACACAGACGTATCATTCTCTGAGTGTAAAATGTTATGTGTTGACTTACATGTGACTTTTCTGCGAAATTCAAATATTTTCTACAAACATTACAGATTTTCTCCTAATACAATGATCTTTTTTTTCTCCATTATTTTATTATAAGATTTTTTTTTCCCCCTCTCAAAATATATTATTAATATATTGTATATATTTTCCCCCTAAACATTTTCTTAAAATGACCTTTTCTCCCAATGTGTTTTTTCTAAATTGCAACCTTTTTATGTTATGCATTCGAAAAGATCAATTTACACATTTCTTCTGAAATACTTGACTTTTTAGTATTAAGACTATTTCCTCAAAACCAAAACATCCAGCTCCAAACATTACCATGTATTCACTAGATAATTCCCCTTGATTCTGCAAATGTTTTTCTGATTATTTCATTATTTTACCAGTGGTCCCATTACTCTGCGGTATGTGTGCCATCACCTGTACAACCCCAAAAGACATGTGTCCCGTAGGTCCAAATTTTTACAGTTTACAAGTTTCTACAAGTTAACCGACAAAAGCAGTTGTTGGTGAAAACAGAATCCCTGAGTTGCATTTTTCAGGTGAAGAAGTGACATTTTTATGGCAGACGTTTCACAGACAGCTGCAAATTATTCTTTTAACTTCTCTTGTTGCATAAATTGTGAATGAAAAACAAAGTAGTACCAGAGCTGGAGCCAACTTTACAAAGTGAATGTCCAACAAGCAAATTCTCCAGCCTTTTCCAGAACGACATTATTATTACTGAATAAAGTAGAAAAACTGGACATAATTACAAACACATTTTGTAGAAACCAGGGTGCATAAAAGTGCTTGTATAAAGGAAAAATATTGGTAAATTGTTTTGTGCTGCTTTCGCTAAGTTGAGCTAGTAAAGATGGAAAGGATGCAGGCTGGGGTAGCAGTATGACACAGAGATAACATATCTCATTAGAATGGATGAGAGGGGAGGACATCATTGTCCTCCACTGTAAACAAGGAATTAAATATAATCAAGAGATCTGAACTCACTGACTGCACGCTGGCATTCATTGTCTTCAGCAATAACGTCAAACACAGACTCATTCTATTGGCTGTACACAAGGAAAGCTAGGATTTAGTACATTTTTTGGGGGGGACAAAGTGCTGTGTTGTCTTCGTAAAACTAATTCAGCTCGGCCTCGCCGAAGACTCTGTTTTCTAACTTCCTGAGAGCATAAGACTCTGGCCCCAAGCAGAAACTAGGCCCGGGCCCTCGCATGGACCTGAATGTTAATAACAAGTAGCCAGGAAATACATAAATATGTCGTTGTGCCAATAACAACTAAAAGTCCAGATACTCATTAGACAGTGAAGGAGCAGGACAATGTGTGAAGCCTAAATCCTCATTTTCCATATCAGTAATGCCAGAATGTGACTCAGGAAAATCCACTGTCCTGGTAAAAGAAACCAGTGCAACCAGCAGTGAACTACTAGTGATGCTAGTTGGCTGAACTACTGGAGCCAATGAGCTAACACCTCACATGCAGGCCAGGCAGGAAGGACATGACATGGTGGTTTCTCTAAACTGTAAATGCTGCCTCGCCAGCAACACATTTCCTCTGTTTCTCTTAGGCTGTACGTCCCCCCCAGCACTGTCCACGCTGTTTTTGGTCAGTTGTGCAAATTTGTGTGTCAATGTTCACCAAAGTTAAGCTTCCGAGCAAAAGCTCAGCTCAGATTTACGTTGCCTCCTTTAGAAAATGTGTCTAACACAACAAATCCAGTGAAGTTTCACCTGAAGGCCTTGTGTTTTCCAATGACTACAGTGCTCGCGTGGATCCTTCGTCTAACGCCCGTTTCTACAGAGCACGGACTCTGTGAAGGAACGTTTCAAAAACACGTGAGCACAGTTAAGCAAACACAGAGAGTGTCTGGTGAAATTCAGTCATCTCACTACACATTACATTTTTACTTCTTTCTTAAAGATTCCATATTAAGCTGTTCGGATTCTATGCTTGTGCAGAGATTCTTTGTGTCTCGTCCAAAATGGGCTTTAGTTTCAAATGATTGGCTGGACTTTAATTTTGTAGGACATGACATTTTTGGGCGGTGCCATTTCCTGTATGGCAACTGTTACGTGCCGTTAATCTCAGATTGTGATTCAAAGGGAAATTCTGGTGTTTGTCACCATGTGGTCTCATATGTGTCTCCGTTATGACACTGGGGGTTGGCAACATTTTACCCAGTACCTGATTTTGGGAGATGTGGGAAATCAAAATAAAAACAACAGAGTAAAAGAGTATAAGGAAAGAAAAAAGCGGGAAAAGAAAAGTAGGAACATGTTTGACAAATACCTGAATTTCTCTTTTAGACAGAAAGTGGAGGGTTGTTTCTGAACGGGGGGCTATGTGAGGGACAACAGACGGAAGCCCTTTTGCTAAGTGCCAAAATGTGCTGGACTGGAAGCCAGCTCGGAGCGTCCGTGGTCCTGGGAGGTGAAGCAGTCGTCAGAGTGGATGAAGTGCAGGGCGGTCTGGTTGTAGCTCAGCAGGGCCTGCTGCTTCTCCTCCGGGCTGTAATACAAAGAGTTGGGGTGTACTTGCTGGATGTGTCTCTTGATGGTGCTGACCTTCAGCGTGGCTAGAGTGGCTCCACACACCATGCAGATCAGCCCGTGTCTCCTGCAGTCATAGTCCATCAGGTACTCCATCCGCCAGCGCACCTGGTAGTTCCTCCGCTGGTCCTTCCCGGGGTAGTGGCTGTGACGAGATGGTGTGGCACCGCTGTCCCTCGCTCTCCCCTTAGCGCCCGTCACAGCCTCCACCTTCACCGTTTTACTGGGGCTTCTGACATCCAAGGAAATGTCCTCACTCGGTTCTCCTGTGGTAGCTTCACTTGGGCTGACTTCTGTTGGAAAAGAAAGTGAATGGGAAGGAAAGTGTTAGCAGACGGAACACAATAAAATAAATACGAATTTTATTCACAGATTTCTTCCTTTTTACTTCACTACTACGCTACAACTCACCACTTCAAACAAATGTTTCAATTTAAAGTACATTATTCTGAATTTCTTAACTCAACAGCTTATGAGTAAAATCCATCCATCCATTATCTGTCACCGCTTATCCTATTTGGCTCCCAGGGGGAGCGGGGAGTAAAGCAGCATGTAACAGTGTCTACAATCATCTCACCATCTTGAACTTGCATCCCCTCACTAGAATAATCTTTGGTCCAGGCAGCAGCCATGGCTTCCCTTTCTTGTCGGCTCAGGGATGTGGTCTCGGGGTGACTCTCCTGGATGTGTCGGCGGAAGCTGCTGACCTTGGTTTCATACAGGACCTGAGAACACACCATGCAGAATGTGCCTTGGCCCTGTGGACCGTAGGCCACCAGGTAGTCGAGCCGCAGGCGCCAAGGGTCTCCACCGCGCAGCCGTCTCTTCCTGGGCTGGCGGAGGGGCTGGGGTCCCTGTTGCAGAGCTCCAACACCTCCGTCCTCCCCAATCAGACAAGTGTCCTGAGTTAAAGTGCCATCACCTTCTGGGTACAAGTCACTGTTGATCTGGATGGTCTCCATGTCCTGAGGAAAGGGGTCCACCCTGCCTTCTTTGGTGTTGGGCTCTGATTTGATCTCTGTCTGTTCTGTGAGAGGGCAAAACATATTCAAACATTAATGCGTAATAAAATGTGTACATTATGTTTCTGACTACATGTGCTTACAGTCCACTGTCTGTTCTCACCATGAGTCTGAGCCCAGGCCTGCAGGATGCAGTGCTTCTCCTCTGAGCTGTAGACCAAGGAGTTTGGGTGGGTGTCCAGCACATGGCTCTTGATGTGGTCAAGGTGAAGGGAGGGCAGCTCTCCTCCACACACCATGCAAAGCAGCCGGCCAGCTTCTGCCTCGTACTCCATCAGGAACTCCTGGCGGAACCAGGCATGAAGCGAGTCGTTCAGGTAGCGTTCCAGAGTCCGAGCCGATGGTCCGGACAGGTCCTGCTCCTCCTCCTCCTCCTCCTCCTCCTGGGGAAGGGGAGCGTCTCCCTCCTCAGAGTTGGGAGACTGGCCGAGGAGCTGTTGTGGCTGCTCCTCTGGTGTCACAGTATCCAGGAGTTCTGCTGAGATTAAAAACAGGAGACAAAAATATTTCATTTTATGTCTGAAAACATTCTCAAAACTACTTGTTCAACCTTGACATTATCTAGTCACTTGTTAATACAAGTGACTGTTACAAGTCCAAATTCTCATTTAATTGATCAAATTGCAAAATACCATGTCACATTCATGCAAATGCATATTTCTGCAAATAATTATGAACAATTGTTTGTTGTTTCCAACATTACCAGTTGCTCAAAATGGGTTTTTATTGACACAGCATTTTGCCCATCTGGTTTGTAAATAAGAAGCATAGGACCTGTCTGGTGGCACTGACATGTTCAGTGATATGAACGTGGCAGGTCTATAAACTCTGTGGAGTCATTAAGTCATTGTCCTTTTGATGGTCACCTGGGGGTTGTTGGAGTCACAAGCTTTAGGGTGTCAATGACTGTGAAACCTCCACAGAGGTGAAGAAAGAACTTTATTGTAAGTGTTTGATAGAGTGTCATAGTCCACCTCCTTTATGGAGGGAGGGTCATTTCAGCCAGACATAAATCCATTTCTTCCCTGTCCACAAGATCCTTGTCTTTCAGGTTTCATGTGAGCTGCTGAGTCTAGTCCCGAGGGGCTGACTTCTAAAGCATGTGTCTCCAGCAGCACACGTGAAAGTGGAACAGAACAACACTGCCCCAGGTGAACATCACGAACGTGGACTTCACGACTCCATACAGTTTGTAACCTGCTTCTCTATGTAAATCAGAATTGATAAAGGCTTTCGGATGAGAAAAAAAACATTCTTAAGAACTAGAAACAAGTCCAGTTGCTACTAAACAGCATGAGCTGGATGACTTAGAGTCAGACAGTTTGTTTTGAGAGATAAATTAATGATTTTGCGCGAGTTACAGGCTTTTGCAGTTAATCTATTGATGTGCTGTTTGTGTAAATTTGGTTTAAGAAATGCATTTATTGACTTACAAATTTTGAGACTTATTTCAGAAATGTTCCAAAATAACTGAAAAAACAAATAAAAGAGGCCATTGGGTGCAGTGAAAATTGCTGCATTCAGCTTGGATATGCCCTGGGTTTTTTAATACAAACATGTGAATATTACATATAAAACACTGAAGTTGATATTGTTTGTTTTGGAGGATTTATATCATTATAATTGGCCGTAGTAGAAGTACAATCAAATCAATGCTCATGTAAAGTGCAGGAATTCGTCTGAAAACCTGCTCCACTACTTTTCAATTTCTTCACTCAAGTTGCAGAGCAAAACTGTAGACTTTAAAACTAATGTGAAGTTTAAAAGTAAAAGGACTGCAATAGGAAAACTATGTGTTCTAAATAGTAAATAGGATGTTATATCTGCAAAATGAGGTAAAATAAATATAGTGGAGTAAAAAATACAATATTTTCCTATGAATTGTAGTGGAGTAAAAGTAAAAGCTTTTAATGGAAAAATACTTTCGGTAACTACAAAATAGTACAACAAAATAGTACTTAATTACAGTACTTGAGTAAAGGAACATAATTACTTACCACCTCCAGCTATAATCACAATGTTAAATCTTGAATACATTTTACATTAACTACCATGGAGCAGTCAAGTCCAAGTACAGCCCTTCCCTCTTCATTCAGTCAATGAATCATTACTTCAACCTCTTCGCCTCACACCACACCAAAACACATACTCACACTGCCACCAAGTGTGAGATCTAGAAATCTTTCAGCCAGTCCAGTCTTAGTAGAGTCCTACCCACCGACAGCATGTTGGCCTGAGTCCAACTGCTCCTCTTCTCTCTCGGCTGAAGGTGTAGCAGTAGGGCAATATGACCTCTGACCTCCCCCCAGGCTCAGGTGGCTCTCCCAGCCCGAGCGGATCACTTCCTTGTCGGCAGTGCTCCACAGTAGGGAGTCTGGGTGCTTCTGTCTAATGTGCCTCTTGATGGTGCTGAGCTTCAGAGTGGCCAGTGAGCTGCCGCACACCATGCAGATCATCCCGTGCCGCTGGGGGTCAAAGTCCATCAGGTACTCGCTGCGCCAGTACTCGTGGTAGTAGCGGCGGTGGTCACGGCCTGGGATGCGGCTGAGTCCTGGACGCGAGGCCCTCTGAACCCTAGGCTTTCGTCCAGAAGGCCCGGCCACTGGGGAGAGGAGGAGCGGTTGGTCAGGGCCCTCTGTGATGCTCCAGTAGCTGGTACCTGGTGAACTAATGGGTGTAACCATCCCAGCCCCCGATATCTCCACATCATGGCCATTGATAAGTCCATCGTCTTCTGACAGGAACAACACAGAATATAGGAAACTTTAAAAACACACATAAATGTCTTCAATGAGGATACTAATTCCAGCTTCTGATCTAAAGTCACCTGAATGGAATCAATATGCTAGATGTAAGCTAACAGCTTCCTGTTAGTTATATATACACAAATGTCACAAACAATCAGTTTTTAATATGATAGTTTCAGTTACTAAGATTTTGGATCTATATGGATCCGACTGATGTTCAGCCCATAACGGGGTCTGTGAAAAACGGCAATGTGGCAGCGCAATGAAATCAGGTTCGTGCAAATGCTCTTCAGTGATACAAACTATTAGAAGACAGACGTGTGAGATAAAGCTGGACGATATTAACATGTCACCGAGAAACGGGCAGAAAACCAAGACAGTACAGACACTACACACACAGTGTGTTTGAGCTCGCTGAACCCCAACATCACCGTCTGTTTTCCGGCAGTCGCTAAAACCTGAGACACGTCCCTGTCTTGTCCCCAACACGTTAAACACACGAAATGTAAGCATTGTCTCCCATGTAGACATCGTGCCTATAACACCCAGCTCTGTTGTTGATTGACTGCTCCGCCGCGGCCTGTGTCCTCGCTGTCCACTAGGGGGCAGGGGTGTGTCGGGGGCGCCTGCCTGCGTGCTGTTGAGCCTTTGTTTATAGGAGCCACAGAGACAGAGGGGCCATGCTGCTCCATGGCATTGTCCCTGACACGGATTAACTGGCTGTCTGACAATGGCCGTGGCTCTGATAGCCACGCACATCCACTTTGCGGTGGGAAACACCAAGAATAATACTGCTATTCTCTCATTACCTCCCAAGTCACTCTCCTCTGGCGTCGCTTCCTCCTCTCCGCTTATTATTAATGAGAGCAGCTCAGCCTGCTCGGCACACCGGAGGTTCACGGGCTCGCGTTCCCCCGTTTCTTTCTCTTCCATCACTGGCCTGGCTGCTGCTTTAGTAGTGGCTCGTGTTCCTCCTTCCTCCATTGTATGGCGGCGCTGAAGCGGGACATGTCACACTCCAAACAACATGCTCCAATAGTAACATGCTCGCACCGCTCGGCACCGTTCGACACGCATCTGTCTGGCTCTGGAACGAGCCCGGGGCCGAGGAGCCCTGCGATGTCTCCCCCACGCGCCCCGCACGGGAGCCAAGTTAACTTTTCATACAATCCCTCTATCATGTATTCTTCCTGCGAAACGAGCCGCTCCGCCGTCCCGCTCTGTGTGGAAGCGCCTCAGCCAAGGCCTCCAGTCATGTATTTTAAGGCTCTTGCTTGTCTTCAGGGTGGGGAGCCGGACTAGGGGCCCCTGGGGCTCCTTAAGGGGCTCCTGGGTAAATTTAAAGAGACAGTAGCAGCGTCGACAATGCTCACCCACCCCAGGGTGGTAGTGGGGATGGTGGGGAGGGGGGCACACGGAGCAGCAGGCGCTCTCCCGGTGAGCTGCTAAGCTGTGCTCTCCAAATCCTGCCATGAAGGAGGCGGCTCGGTGCGGCGCGGCGTCGCTGAAAACACGATGCGGCTCCCCTGCAAAATCGGGGCCCCGCGGGTTTCAGCTCAGCAAACGCTGCTTTTACTGCTGTTAAAAAACTTGGCAGTATTACACACAGGGATCCAGGCACAATCCACTGACGTCGCTTTGAACTTGATTAAAAATCACATGAACAATGAGCAATTATGGCGTTTTGGTTAAAAACTGACCCTTTGGCTCTAATTGTGCATTTTAATTAAGTTATGTTCATTGTGTTTTCAAATGAGAATCGGAATAGTTTTATTGGGTGTTGTCCCCTGTCTTCAGCAGCTCACATAGAAACAAAGGACTCAGAAATGCCACAGTCACAACACGGCCCGTTATGCTGAAATTAAAAAATGATATTCTTGTTCTACAATATATTTCTTAAGATTTTCCAAATTCACAGAACACTACTACTGCTAATAATTAAAAAAAAAAAAGGGGGGGGGGGGGGGAGACGAAAAAGAAGAAAGAAGAATAATACTAATATTAATTTCTCAAACGGGCCCAGCCCATCATAAAGGACATTTGATCACAAAGGAGGTTATTTAAACCTTAAATGCAACTACATCTCTGCACAGAACCCCATCAATTGAGGCCATGTGAGAAAATACCAATAAATCAATGGACCCTTGTCCACTTGTTTCAGCCTGGAGAACATTATAGTTGGTATTATTTCAAGCTTGGTCTAATCCCTGTGCATTGTTGTTGTATCTTATCTTGTAGCGTTCACTGATAGCGGCGTTAGGCCTCATTAGTGTGACTCGTGGACATATTAGCTCATTGTCCGAAAAGTGGCAGTGTCTTTCGGGTGTGGAGAGAAAGGGACCGGGGGGCGTCGGATGTAAAATACGGTAGGCTACGAGTCCACCCCATACAGTAAACACACGCGCGCGCGCGCACACACACATATTCAGGTCCCACATCCTGGTACTTTTCGGCGTTGTCAAGGCAGCCTCAGAGCACAGCGGGCTGGCGGACAGTAGCTGCAGTGTCCTGGCATAATATCTGTCCACAAAACGTTTACTAAAGTGTCCCGGAAAGTTAGGTGTAACTGAAAGGTAACGGAAATGCATGTTTTTCTTCCACATGTCTCCCAGCGTCCTGCCTTGCGGACGGGAGCGTGCTGCTTTTCTCGCGTCTTTCAGACAGGCAGCAGACTCAGACAGGAGCCTGTCCGTGTGGACAAGAGGAGGAAGAGCCTGTCCATTGTGTAGCCCGGAGACACCGCGCTTTTACACACGCGTTACGCTTTAATGCCGCAGTTTCTTGTTCAGTTTGTGTGCGTATTCGTAAATGTGCTTCCGCGGAGTCGCTTCGCTACGTTTCTGATCAAATAGTCCTAGAATAAAGAATAAAAATGGCTCTCGACGTATGTAATTAGTGATAGAAAGAGACAGCTTTAAAGGGACAGTGTCTATCCGCTTCCTTCCTGGTTCCTGTAGCTTATACGTTTCTGCACACACGACCAAAAATGCTATGCATTAAACACATTTCCTATATTTTTGGAGGCAACGCTGGATTATTTAAAGTTAGGAGACGTAGCCTAACGTTACTCTCACTCACGTGAAAGTCGCCAGTGTTTGGATTGAGCAATGGGCGTTTATGTCCTCGTGCTTTGTCTTTTGCTTTACGTGCAGTCCGTTTTAAACAAGGGTCTGTTGAAACAAATAGGGAAAGTTACAAAAAGGACCTAAAGTGTGATACACCACCAATCATCTGACGCTATATTTACACGTTTCTTTCCTAATGGGTAGATGACTTGTTTCGCAATTGGATTACTGCAATATCATCAAAGTATTCAGTAACGTTACATCAGTTTGGGAAAAGCTCAGATAGTAAACGTTTTGTAAACAAAAACATTTTTTTAAAGAAAACTGTTAATTCAAATGTATATGATTGAACTTGTGGTTAGTGGAGCTGTATGGACATCATTATATCCGAATGCCATGGTAGTATTCTCCCAACCCACTGTTTGTAAATGAGATGACAGTTGTATATCTAAATAGCTCAATGACAGAAAATGAATCTGAAATTTAACAAATAAGTAAACTTTATCATAGGGCTGGTATATAGGATTGCACTAGAGTGTACAGGTGTATCTAATAAAGTGGACATTGGGAGTTGAATTAACACCTCTTTGCTAGTGTCAAAAAAAAAAAACCCTGGTCATTATGATATCAGTTTAAGTGAGTTTGTAATATAAAGTCAGTCATTGCTCCACTTTGGCCTCAGAAATGTAGTCATTTTAAAGAGATGTTATAGAGCTATAATATGTAAAAAAAACCCAAACCTAAACATGTTTTAGTGTTGAGAGGTGTCGATGCCTTCAATGACACAGACACATTAAACAGTACCGCCTGCTGTGCAGAAAGTTTCACTTGTAAATGAGCGAGGTTCACCCTACTGCCCAAATGGAGAGGACCAATTATTTCTGATTGATTAGTATGTTTTACGGCCTTTTCATTAATTGTACTTTTAGTGCAGGGTGGTGGTAGCAGGTCGTAGCAAGGTTTGGGGATGCAGAAAGAATTGATTTAGCGTCTTGTGCCATTGTATCTTAGGCGGCATATTGTAGCTTTGTTATTTTGTTACAGTCTGATCTTGCCTGCAGTCATTTACGTGTCTCTTCTGTTTCTTAGGACACCTGCATAACGATGTGATGCCTTGGAGATTTGGCAGCTGCTCAGCAGAGCAAAAAAACCCTCTACAGCGTAAATTAGACGGAGATGATCTAAGTTAATGGAAGTTGGGATTCTGTACTGAAGGGATGAATTGAGTCAGCGTGACAAGGGAAGAGCCAACCAGTACTGTTGGACGAAAACTGATGGGCTGTCCAAGCTGGCAATAGCATGCCAACTGCAAAAGGTAAAGGTGGTTCAACATCCCACCGCTACCGGCCTGCCTCAGAGTATGATGATGCCACACTTGCCCAGAAAAGAGCATACTGGAGAACCAAGAAACGAGAGCAAAGGGCTCGCGTGTCAAAGCGAATAAGAAAGCCCCAAGATTGTCTTGGGGAAAGGCTTCGACATATAAATGCCCCAGCAGTGGTGAGTTCCACTGTGTCTGAGCCCTTTGCCGTTACTTCTTTCCAGACTAAAGATGAGTCACACAAAACAGCCAATGTCTCCCTTGCTGCACAGAGTAGAAATACAGTTGAGGAGAGATCAATGGAAGTCTCTGAGAGACAGCGGGAGAAGTGGGTACAAACAGTGGAACTCAATAAGGTCCTGCCTCAGTTGCCGGCAACATGTTCCATCACAGCCAGAGCTGATGGAGGCAACACAGTCACAGTGAAATGTCTAACAGCCAGGGGTGCTGTGAACAGTCCTGTTACCTCACCCACATCTAGTGGAACCCAGATGGACACAAGTTTGTCAGTGCCTGCAGTCAGAGTGACCAGACTTACCAATGGCAGCTCCGCTAAAACAACACCTCAGCCATGTGTGTCTATGCAGGGCCCATCCTTTCCCAAAATGCAACACAAAGCACAAGTTGCAGTACGTATTCAGCCCAAACTTTTACCCACCAGTGTGACCACAGGTATGAGTCTTGTGTCTTCTCCATGTGATCCTGTTTCTATTAGAGCAGAGGGCAAACCTGCAAACACACCACCTCAAAGCAGAACAAAGAGTGCCTTGGTCACCACACAGGGGGCTAAAGGTGTTGATAAAGCACAACCTTCCCTGGAGTCTGAGGAAGAAAAGGCAGCCAAGCGCAGAGAGCAGTGGCGGATTAAAAAGCGAGAACAGAGAGCAAAGTTGGCAGCTCAGATAGCTAAAGCTAGAGAGAGGACACAGGGTGTGGAAATTGCTGCGCAAAGGCAAACAACGCAGAAAGCAGGACTTTTGGGCAACACAGGTCTTCAGCATCTTTCATCTCATTCGATTTTTCGAGGAACAGCCCAGAAGCAGTGTCCTGCTCGGGTCAAAACGTTGTTTATATCTGCCAAAAGAGAAAATGATAAACTGCAAGGTCGGGTAGCAAGTTTAGCTGCAGTCAACCTGCAAGCAATTCAGGTAAAAGTACAAAAACCACATGGAAATAGAAGAGCACAAACAGCCATCACATCTGATGTCATTTCTGTAAAGAAAACAGGGGACGCTCACAGAAAGCTTCCAAGTCACGCACATCTTGCTAATTTAACTAGAGGGAGTGCACGTTGTAAAACCCCTAGACAGAGATTCATTGAATCCCAGAAGATTTTAACAAATCAAAGAAACATAAGATTTAAATCTCCATTGTATTCAGGTTTGGGTACTAGAAATATCCCCAAAATTGACCCCAACGACACTCCTGAGCAGGTAATAGCAAAGCGCCGAGAGTACTGGCGCATTAAAAAGCGCGAGCAGCGAGCTAAACTGTCAATGGAGGTGAAGGCTCGGTTGAAGGAGAAGGACTCTCTGATGCGCAGAGTGAAACGTTACCAGAAAATCTTAGAGGACATGAGGAAAGCCAGAGCGCTGTCCCAGCCCGCAGGAAGCACCCTTACTAATGCCTCGGAGACCATTGGAGGGTTCATTGGAGAGGATGGGACGGTGACCATTAACATTCCCCAGGCTCCAACAGATCACAACACAGCAGCACATGAATATGATGAAGAAAATCACACAGTTGCCAATAATACCTCCATCATACAGTCCCAACACAATCAGCCTAATACAAAACGGCTCTGCCCTGCTCAGGTGAAAGTCTCCTTTCCTCTTTCTGGACAGTTGGCCAACAAGCCTCCCAGACCAAGGTCTCAACATGAAAGCACAACTGTCTGTAATTCCCACTCCTCATCAATCCAAAGTGGAGGTCAGCTCAAACTCACGCATCCTCAGACCTCTCTGAATGCCATTTCTGGAGCCTCTACAGCAGGGTCCAACCTTGGTGGATGTGTGATGAAACTGGCGGTCTCCAGCACTACACCATCACTATCAGCACTCTCTGTGGACCCAGAGTTGAGAGAGGAGGAAAGGATGGCAAAGAAGAGGGAGTACTGGAGGATTAAGAAACGCGAGCAGCGAGCGGCTCGTGCTGTGCGGCTGAAGCAGGGGGTCTTGCATGCGAGGGCCAGTGCAGCTTTATTGAGGAGAAAGGCCCAGAAGCAAGTTGCATTAATCAGTTTGCCACTGAGCAGACGTCTTAGTAACCACCCAGGAAATGTGCAACCTCTCTGCAACAACAGTGGGCCGACTACGCCACATACAAATGAAATCAAACAAGAGAGTGAAGCTGTGCCAGCAGTTGACCTAAATTCTCACCCAGAACAAGCCATCTGTCCAGATATAAAGCCCCCAACCTCCCCACCACCTCCAGTGGCCCAGCCAGAGTCTGATATAACTCTGAGCGCAGAGAGTCAAGCTACCACTCTGCTAGCCGTGGCCTCTATGAAGAAACTGCTGGAGGAATCACTCAGCACGGTGGCGGGGGGTAAATGTGAGCAGGCTGACTTTAAAATAGAGACAAAGGAAGAGACTTTGGAGGAGGAGATAAAGCCAAATTTACCTCAGCTGTTTTTTGAAAAGGATGAGGTGGCTCCTATTGCTGCTGACCTGACTTTGCAGATAAAAAGCTGGCAGCCAGACACTGATGCTTTGCTACATACAGCTTCATTGAGTCCTCATCTCAAGGACTCGTCACATGTTAGTGAGACACTTCCCCGTCTCCCTGCCACTAGCGAGGTTGTCCTGCATCCAACCCGTGAGCATTCCTCCCAAACTGCTTCGAACTTCATAGTAAACCCCTGCAGTGGATCCTCTGATGGTCCATCATCATGCAGAATGCAGAGAATTCAAACCAAAAGAGCAAGCCAACCAAACTGCTGCTCAGAGCCACCAAAGCTACATCACCCATCCATCGACCAACTGCATCCACAGCAGCAACACTGTCGACCGCAGTTTCAGCCACAAGTGCAAAACCAAAACAGCACTTTGCCTTCAGCGTCTGCAAGATACTTCAATGTGATGACAGAGCAGTGTGGTTTGACCAGCCTACAGAGGAAGAGGGAGTACTGGAAGCTGATGAAGAGGCAGCAAAGAGCCAGGTTAAAAGCCAGACAGAAAGAGACACCTGGAGAAGGCAACAGTCTGCTTTCCTCAAGAGGCACCCAGGTGATGTGACAGGTGTTTATTTTGTACCATCTGGTTTGGATGCTAACGTGTTGCGATGCAGTGTAATGAATATTGGGAATATTGTGACTAATATGGAAAATGCTTGATACAACCAATGTTCTGTACTGACTTGGTTGCGCTTTAGACAACAGCTTTGTAAGGGAGCAACATTAGTTGCTTTTGCATCCAAATTTAGTCAATTTCTGAAACGGCTTGTAGTCATGGCTAGTGCCCCCTCTAGCTGAAACCTGAATCATTATGCCATAAATCTGTCTTTGGAATTTGACACTTGAACAGCAAATATAGAAGGGGTGACTGAGAGGGGTCCAGGGTGTATATGCATGTTTCAGATTAAATGTTACTGGCAGAGTTCCGGATAAAACCTTTTCATGACATTAAAATCTTTTTTGGTTTCTTTGTTTACTTATATCTTAACTTTCAGGCCCGAGGTCCTAAGGGTTTAAGTTTTCCAGCAAAACTAGCCCTTCAACTGAAGCCACCAGTTGTTTCTCTGACTCCATTGCCTAGTATCTCCACTGTCCTGGTCACTGGCCCTTCCACATGTAATGCTGACCAGTCACCTGACACACTCCAGGTCACATTGCCGATCACTAGTGTCTCATCTTCACTCAGAACTGAGCAGAACAATATGAGCACTGGGCCTCCAAAGGTTGTGTCCCAATGTCTAGGAATTCCTGAGGGTGAGCAAGAAGCCATGCCAGGTTCACAGAAATCGATGTCTAGCAGCACAGATGTGGACTCAGCCCCCTCCCCACCTACTCTGAAGCCTCCAGACAATCCACTGTCCAGCATCAACTTTCAACCCATTGAACCCCCGAGCCAATCTTCAGATTCCACCCAGGGCCCATTGATGATCCCTTGTGCTCAACTTCAGAGCCCCACACCCATGATACCACCTCCCGCCAAGCTGGCAACAATAAGCACCATGGTTCCACCAAAGCCAATCCCTGGGGAGGTGGAGGAGGACTTTCTGAGAAGGAAACGGGAATACTGGCGCATCAAAAAGAAGGAGCAGAGAGCCAGGAAGGCCATTCGTGACAAGGGAATCACTCCTAGGAGAGTCTCCAACACCTGGAGGCCCATCCTACCTGCAGAGGACCTACAAACCCAGGTAAGAGCTACACAGGTTCACAAATATACTGAGGTTGTTTACAGGCTCTTTAGATGGTAAATTATCTGCTTTTATCCAAAGATCTTTACAATGCTGCTTCACATTCACCCATTCGCACACACAGCAATGATGGCGGCTGCCATAAGAACTGTTTTTTGGTGAGCTTCCCCTTTTTGTATTTGCATGTGGTCCCTTTTTAAATATATATAAATGTGTCTGGACTCAGGTTGGCCAGTTTAGCACCTGGACCTTTATTACTGAGCCATGCTGTTGTAGCACATAAGGAATTTGGTTTGACATTGTGAAAAAGATGTTGTCTGGAAAGCAGCATTTGTTGCTCTGAAACCTGTAGATATCATTCAGCATTAATGGGCCCTTCACTTACCCATATTGTGTGGCCCCATACCATCACCGTTTGTGGCTCTTTTTAATTTTTATTTTATTTTAAATCAGTGGCGTACAGCATAATCAGCAGTCATTCTTTACAATCTGGAAATACACAAAAAGAAAGTAAAAGAAAACTCAAGATACATTTTTACAATATGATCTGAGAGCATGTGATGTTAGAACATATTGTCCTCATAAAACACTGTGCCGTCCCACATTTCTGCCATCTTCTTTAATTCTTAACAGAATTTTCCAATTTCTTAAAATTAGTTGTTGTGACATTTCCTACCGTCACGATGGTGAAACGACTGTAGTGAACTGACAATTGTGGGACAGTTCTGTCTCTAAAAATCCAGGACGAAGGCGTTAAAGGCAGTATGAGACCCAGTATGAGACCCAGCCAATTTCCCGATATTTTAGGTGGACACAAGTGGACGTTCCCAACTCATGTGTATAAATGTTCTCACCTCGTTGTGGCACTTCCAGCGTTTGATGTCATTCATTAACCTCCATCCTATGAAGCCTAGATGATGTCCAATAATATCTATGTAGAGTTTTAAATTGAGTAAGGTTTCCTCTAACTTCTCTCAAATGCCTGTGTTTGATAATATCTGTAGCCATTTCTCCTCAATGTTGCAGTATAGATCCTTTTGCCAGATACCTTGGAGACTAACTTATGTCCACTATTGGATTGCTGGAAGTCCTATAACACTTTACGGCAGACTAAAACAATTTGTCAGAGGGTTTTTATTGAAGGTGATGCAATGATTTAATTCCATGAAGAATTTCCAATGAAGTCCAAACGTTCCCATTACCTTCGAAGTTGTATTTATCCATCATACTTGAATATGATATGAACATGCCTTACAGGTCATTGATTGTATTTTTCTGTTTGATTGCCATTGTTTCCAGTATAACATCCTTCTTACCTTTTTTTATTTTTTTTGTTTTTAATTTTAGAGTTATACCAAAGAGAGGCATGTCCCTGTTTGAGATGAGATATACATTCTGTGTATTTTATTCCAAACATTCCTTGAGTAGGATAGGATGGGGTTTTAAATCAGTGAGTTCTCCACTTGATGTGATAGAATATCAACTGGTCAGAATGGTAGAGCGAGACTCCTATTAATAGTTACCCAATCTAGGCTGGTATCCCAATCTCCCTAGTGGTTAGATAATTTTGATATTCCAAAAGAGAGATTATATAATCGGACGTCAGGCAAACCCGACCCTGCTTTGTCTCGTGACGCAAACAGATTACTCCTTTTAAGTCTGGGTCCTTTACCCTCCCACAGAAAGTTCCTCACTGATTTATCATAATGTTTGAAGACAGAGTCAGGGATATTTAGAGGGATCATCATATAAGGGTAATTGAATTGTGGGGCTATCACCATTTCAATGACATTTACTTTACCCATCAGCAATAATTTTTGTGTCGTCCAATCGTCCAGGTTATTTTCTTATTCCATTCTATTTAAGTTTGGAAATTTTGCATCACTATTTTGTCTCTGTTTTACACATCTTAACACCTAATACTTCATACCTGTTGGTATCCATCTAAAGCCACATATCATCATATATGGAAGTATTAGATATAGGGATGGCTTCCAATTTGTCGCGTTCCCCTAGTGATATCAAAAATCTGCCACACTATACTATATGACAATGCTGCTGCTTTTGGATCCTTGTAGAGTTTTGTTTTTTTAATCCATGAGATAACATCACACAAATCCAAAAAAAAGGCAGCTGTGATGAGAAACGTCCACTCTACCCTGTCAAATCCCATTTCTGCATACAAGGAAAAATCTGCAAGTGGAGTTCTTTCAGAATGATCTTTATCAGATGCAGTAATCTTTTCATGTGATCAGCTGGGTAGCTGTTCTTTATAAAACCTACCTGATCAGTGTGTATTAAAGGAGGTAATGTTTTCTCCAAACGAAGAGCCAAAATTTTTCTTAATATTTTACTGTCCACATTAATGAGACTCACTGGTCGATAGTTTGGTGGATTTGTAGTATCTTTATATTTTTCTTTTAATATTAGCGATACTCAAACACATAAAAAGGACCCATAACTTCAAAGAAGCAGTAAAGCATCACAGACATAACTACAAAGATCAGAAAAAGACAAGATTTCTGTCTTTGTTTGCTCATGTGGTAGTTTCAGACTGAGACAGGCTGGTGGTTTAAACCAAGGACCTATGGCTTAACTTTATTATTAAAGAAAGTAGCGAAAGAAATAAAATTGGTTTAGTATGGATATATTTTGTGTGTCCATGACAGTATTGAAGGTTTTCTCAAACCCAGATTGTCTTTTCTTGTCTGTCTGGTCCTTGTAGGAATCCAAGCACTGGGTGACCTCCACTGAGTCAGATCATCAAATGAGGTGGGTATGATGTTTTGCTCCTCTACATGCACAATGTCAGATAATAATTAATATAAGTCTTGATTTTATTTTTTAAATGTTTTCCTGCTCCATAGCATTTCAGTGGACTCTGACCCAGGATCATTTCCATACTCCAACTACACAGCACCACTGGAAGGTGGAATATTAATTCTGTCACTTTGGACTAAATAGACTGCACATTTTAAAATGAAAAATGTGAAAATATACTTTCTTTCTTCCTTCAGATGAGGCAGAAGTTCTGTTTGTGGACTACGAGAATAATGATGGTGAGGACGGTCCAGCCTCAGAGACCTTGTGGAGGACCCACTACCTCATGGACTATGACCCACTAAACCAGCTGCTGGTTTGCATGGTGTGTGGGGACTTGCAGTATTCTCATAGCCTGGAGGGAGTGAGGGCCCACATTGATGAGGCCCACCCAGAAACCCTGACCTTGGAACCTGGGGAGCGGCAGCGAATACTGGAAGCCTGGGATGAGCAGGTGTCCCAGCGGGAACGGTTCTTCACCAGCCAACTGCAGCAGCACAGTGGGTCCCTGGAAGGTACAGTGTGATTTCAGAGAGGACACAGTAAGAGAACATAGAGGGTCTGTTAGGGTACTAAAGATGGTTGTTAAAGTAGTGAAAGGAAAAATTAACATTTAAAAAAATTAAACAAAAACATTAAAAAAAATTAACATTTTTCCTGCACTATTATTGGTGCAATGGAAAAAACCCCAACACATTAACTTATTAACACATTTTTGAGAATTTCCCAGTGAAACTGTTTAAGAGAATCATGCTTCATGCAAGTCTTTTTTTTTTTTTCTCCATTTACCAAATCTGACATGTTTTTTCAGAAGCACACAGGAGCTGATGAGCAGAGAATGTGACTGCGGTAGTCAACTCAAGACCATGGGCCAGAAGAGAAACCCCACATTTTTATTTATTGTACTATTTAATATCAACATGTGTATTTTCATATGCAGTTACCTTGAAAGAGCATGCTGTAAAGTGATGACACGCAAAAGCAGCTTTACCTCATTTCCTACCATTATTTTAATAAGGATTGTTTTTTTGTTTTTTTGGTTTTTACTGTAAGGACATTTTTCTATACTGAAGCTGCCACACCTGAACTTTTGGGACAATATTTCAACAATTTAAAGGGAAAGTCCAACATTCTGGGAAACACTTTGTAGGAAATATTGTACAGAGCTAGGACCAATGCATTTTGGACTTAAATCTGTAATTGATGTGCAGACATGTACTTTGATTCGTGTTCATCTTCCTAAAATCTTAAGGTTTTTCCTCAAACTTTGGTCATCATAAACAACTTTGAACAATAGCTTTAAACACTGTGTTTTTTCCACAAACTGTGGCCACACAGATACCACAGCCAATGAATAGCAGCTATGTTCCTGCACAGGGTGCTGGTCTGTCACAGGGCTCACACACCCACCTAAGAAGCATTTAGCAGTCCCCCAATTAACCTACGGAGGAAACCTACGCAGACACGGCAAAAAACATGCAAAGTCTACACGCGGAGGATCCAGTCAGCCGTGCTGCACTGTGATAAAACCATTTGCCTGAAACCAACCAAATGATTTACTCGCAACGTTTACGTAAACGGTGCCACAGCTCCTCTCCATCACTGCACTGCCAGAACAGGATGAGGCCAGAGCAGAGCACAATAACAATCACGCAGCCAGGGCTGATTGGAGGTGAATCTCACTGACCAGTCTCAGATTCTCCTTATCTCAGAGACTTAATATCAAACGTGTTTTATATTTACAACTTGTTATCAATGAGCAGAAACCAGCAAAAGCCAATAAGAGTGAGCTGACCGGGAAACTTCAGCAAACTGATGTTCAGTGTAAGCAGTGGTTTGCAGCAGCCTCATTTATAAAACGTTTCCCACTGATCTACAGCTCACCCTGTATAACACATGTCATGCTGGTTCTGTTATCTCAGCCGTGAGCTCATCCGCTTCTTTTTTCTCTCCTCGCATTTTCTCAGTACAAAACACACACATTGCTACCAGCTGGCACACTAGTTGACTCCACGTGGGTCTGAGGTCACATTTGGAAATGTTTGATTGCTCTCCCCTAGGCCTTTGAGGCAGACTGTTATTAATGTGTTGTGCATCTTTAAAAAGCTGCTTTAAAAGATGGTCATTAGCAAGGTTTGCTATTCTTGGCAGCCAGAGATAAACCAGTGACGGCAGCATTTTAGTGGATAATTAATGTACATGAAACAATTAAAAACAATTTAAAAAAAATTGACAAACAGTTTCAGATTTTGGAGATTGTTTCAATAGCGCTTGTTAGAATTCTGTCAGGACTATTTATACAAGCTTTACATACTAACAACAACTTAAACAGTAAATTTAGATTTGTACCCCCCCCCCAGGGAAAATGCACACAGCACAAGAATCAAACAGGTTCTACTGTTTGGAGCTGATAGTTGTTCTCAGTATTGTACAAAATATTTCCTGCGTTACTGGCAGGTTTGCATTAATGTCTGAGTCTGGTCCAAACCCTTTTTAGTTACTAATTGGGCATCTGAAATAGTTGTGTATGGTTTTGTATGAGGTACTGCACCGTGGTATTCAAACCCTGAACTTTACATTTCCTCTATTCCTCTTTCCCACCTTTTTTCTATCGAGACAGCTGTTTTTATGGTAACTTTCTCAACTCTGTAAAAGTTGTGTGCCGTTCATATCAGCTTTGGCATGTGACTTTGGACTGTAAATACACAAAATACTGAAGTGGTGACGAGATGCCAATTGTTTCTTAAACTGTACTGTTCCACTTTTCTTTGAGCACTTTTATTATTTATTAAAGCTCCTCTGATATAACTGCTTATTGATGATGAATTATTCATTTTGATAGTTGCATTAGAGACGTATCTCATTGTGAGTATTAAGGAGCCCGTGTCTTTACTGCATGAATAGTAGACAGATGAACAGTTGTATATCAGAGATGAGCTCTGGAATACAGTCCCACATGTTATGTGTGATTCTCATTAAGAATGAAATGCTGAAATCTTTGTGTTCGAGCAGAAAACTGCGGAGGTCCGTCATGCTTGGAGAAAGTGAGTGCAATAGAGATAGCTGGAAGCGACTAAGCTAATTTACTTTTGAGAAGAGAATGTAATTCTGACTTGTTAACAGTTCCAAGGGAATGTTTAAGAGCCTTTTTTAGTAATAAACCTTTTCTACATTTGGGCTTGTTGTTTCACATCTTTTTCACACATTGTTCTCTATTCAGTGTCATCCCACTCTTAAAGGAGCCTGTGAACAAAACAATTTGGCTTTTTAAAAATATGAAATTAGCATTAGTATAGTTTGCACTAGATAAAGAGTGAACCACTTACTCACCGATTCAAATGACACTGACACACACTGCAATACAGTATAGTATTCATTTATTTGACTCCTAAGTCATGTCAACATTATTACAAGTCCTCCTCACGTTCTGCTGAGTAGCAGTGTTGTCATGGACAGATACTTCTACAATTAGTCAGTGTAACCTGATTGATGTTTCAGTTCTACCCACACAGACTGAGTGGTGTTCACTGTTTCATCCCCTGGCTCCTTTTCAGTTCCTCTTCCATTATAATCTCCTCTTCCTCAGGCTGCATCTCTCCTCTCTGTGCCTTTGGGTCAGACCTATGTGGATGGCTTTGTTGTGAGTCTGTCTCTACACCCTGCAGCTCCCGGGGACCAGCGTCCAGACGAAACAGAGTAGGGACCTGACCCAAGATGGGGTTGTTCTGCTGTAGGCCAGAGATCCACTGGTTGAGGGTGGCTTGGTCTCCGTGATTGGTCATACACATGGCGAAGACCGGGCCCTCGTCCACTGAACGCACAACACACACATACGAGCTGCATGACACACGGAAAACTGTAATTTCTCTTTGTAAGAGGCTTAAAGGTATAGGCTATAATTATCTTACAGTCGTCCACATCAAAGCTCTCGTCATCTCCTAGGTCACGGTCCAAATCCAGGTCTAGCTGCAGAGGATAGATTAAACACCTGTCTGGATCATAGGGCTCTTCAATCTGTGGTGAGACACAGAGACAGATCAGTAAAGTGACAAACATCTGCAGTGGTTATGAGGAGAGAACTGTAAAACACTCAGTGGATAATATCAGAGGAACATATAACTGTAAATTGGAATGAAGGAACGTTTAAAGCTTTCTTTGTGCACAGTATGTCCTCACTCACTAACAAAGTACTTAGCAGTACTCAGTGCTGCCACTAGTGACCAGAATATACCAGAGTTAAACTAAAGTTAAACTATCATTTGTTTACATGTCTTAAATCATCCAATGCAGGTTTGGAGTTTAACTAGTGGATGGACAGCAAATATGCTGCCATTACTGCAGTGAAACATGTAAATCTACATACAACACTGCCATGAAAGTAAAGGATTTGTATTACTTTATGTGCTCTGTTGCAGGGGTAGTAGAAGTACACAAAAGTATAACTTCAAATTCCTAACTCGTGCACTAAGTGCATACTCTAAAATATACTTAAAGTACACAACTACAAGTACTTCACTAAGAAAACAAAAGTATTTATTTTGATAAAATACTACAATGGTGAAAATATTGCAAAGTAATATTTCTAGTAAGGAATAAGAACTGAGGTCCAAGTCCGGTGCTATTCCTGAAACTTGAGAAACGTCCAAAATCCTTCTGTGTTTCCTCTTAATAAAATGCAAGAAATCCTGTGGTTGAACAATTTGAATCCACAGTAAGTGGTATTCCTACCTTCACATCAGAGGGTAAGGGGTCGGCTCTGAGGACGTAGTAGTACAAACAGGTCTTTCTCAGCCACAGAGGGAAGGGGCCCTCTACAAAAACTGGCCTACTCGGATTATGCCTGGCCAGCATCTCCATCTGGCTGGGGCTCTGGATACCTGGTTTCAGAGTCAGGTATATATGAATATGTTGCCAACATTGACCAACTATAAGATTTAATACAAGACATGCTGATTACTGTAGTGCTGTGGTTTCCCATCATCATGTTCTTGTGTAAATTAACACCAATATACAACAGCATGAAAAAAAAAAAAAACGCTCATTAACAAATCAACCTGAGCCAAGGTAATTCCATACCTACTATATGTGGTACAGTGATCTCTTCTCCACTCTCTGTAAGGTCTGTATGGGGCAGCTAGTGGGAAGAGCAAACGCAAACATTATTATTATTTTAAACCAAAAGCAGAGTTCGAAATCAATGACATTAAAAAAAAAAAAAAAAAACAACAACATTCCGCATTTCTCGCCCTTGTTGTGTTTGAACTGTAGAGAACTAAAACAATCTTTCAGATCTTGTATTCCAGAAGTAGGAAAACCTTATTCAAAAGCAAGCAGTGGTTCTCAACACTGGTCCTCAAGGATCCCTACCCTGCTTGTTTTCCAACTATCCCTGTTTTACCCACTGGATCAGATGGGTTCAGTCCGTCTGCAGTGGGTAATGCAGGGATAGCTGCAAAACAAGCAGGGTTAGTGGCCTTTAAGACCAGGACTGACAATCGCTGTCCTAGTTTGACCTAATAAATAACCAATCGCATCTCAATATTTTGATAAGTTCTGATCTTTATAAGTAAAGACAAACACAATGTTCTCAAGCAACTAAAAGACACTGATGTACCTGGTAGACGGTAATTTTAGCATCCAAGTCATTAGCGATGCGAGTCAGGCTGAAGCGAGCCAGGTCCACTGGGTCGCCCGGCAGCTGCCGGGGGACGGGGAAGGGGTTAACGTGCTTGAACCTAGGGAACCAGTACATTATGCGCTGGTACTTTCTCATGGGGTGGCTCTTTTCTCCAAAAATCTGAACCAGCAGGACTTTGGTCTCGATGTTGGGCACAACACCTGAAACCCAGTTCAGTTAAACAATCAGTTAAACTCAAGTCAGACACACCTCTGTGTTCCTATGCTCATTCCTGCTTTCCCTGTCTGGAATAACCCTCTCTGAAGTTCAAAGTATTCTAGGAATGCTACAAACAGACTGAATCTTGGGACAGACACCCACCATTGGCCTCCATTTGCTCCAGTAGCTGCACTCCGCACTCTTGCTGTCGAGGATAGTGGTTAAACATCCGCTGGATGAAGTTCCTGGGCACAAACACTTCTTTAGGAAAAACATCCAGAAGCTTGTTGTAGACAGCGAGTTCTCGCTCTACGCTGAACTCTGGCATTTTTTTAAGAGCAGCGTAGATAAACTCCACGTGACCCCGCCGTCTTACGTCTCTCTTTAAGAAGATGTCCACCACCTTGTTAAATGTGGCTTTGCTTTTGGTCTCTTTGGCCACCCGCTCAAACAGGTCATCGTGGGTGATCAGAGACTTGTCCTTCTTCTCCTTTTCCTCATTATTAAATTCCGCAGGCACAGGTCGACTCTTGGGACACACTGGGCTACTGTGAAAAAGCCTCAGCACCTGAAATGAAAGTTGATTTGTGTGTAACATATGTGTGAAACAGAAATAGAAGTGCTTGTGGTAGGTCAGAAACAGAAACTCCTTTGCATGATGTACTTTGAGAAGACATGACAAGGGGCAGCTGGAGCTCAGTTGGTAAGGCAGTTGTTTACAAACCACAGAGTCAGTGAACCCCAAATTGCTTGTGGTGGGTCAGGAGAGCACCTCGCATAGCAGAAACCACCATTTATATGAGCAGCAAGTTACCATTTATATGAAAAAAAGGGTTGAATTATCTTTTTGTACACTAACAATAAATAAACAATTATTACTACACTATCCAAACCTTCTCGGGCCCAAATAACATACAGTCTACGCTCCAGTCCTGTGCGCATGACTGACAATTTTCATTAAAATCCAATACCTGGAAGCTCTCACCTTACATACATATCAGATGGGGGTGAGGGCTGTAGCTGGCACACACTACTGTCTCCTCTCAGTATTAAAAAACATTAACATGACTATGAAGCATCTTCTGTCAATAATCCTGGGAAGAATGTGTTAAGGAAATAATCTCATACTCTCACTACCAACCGCTGCAATGAGAATATCCGTATTAAATTGGGTTTTAAACATTCAATTATAATGCAAAAAGTCACTAAATGACTTAATTGCACAAAATAACATTGACAACATGTAACAAGACCAGACTTACACAAAACTTTGATTTAGCACTAACTGTGGTAACTCCTCCTGACTTTAGCAGTGGGCAGGCAACGAGGGACTCTACAGGGTGGGGAAGTAGCCTTAATCTACAAATCTTTGTTTGAATCCACATAGTACAAAGGAACTTCCTTTTAACTAATGTGAAGCCCTTGTTTTTAATCATCCATTTGTCTCTCAAATTGTTCCTGCTCTGAAACACAGGTTTACATTATAGTTGGATTTGGAAACTTTCTCACTGGTTTTGTTACCTACTGCAATGAGCTACTTTTAGGGCGATTTCAATTTTCATCTCAATAGTGCTGATGATTTGCCTAGTAAGGTTTTTCTAGAACAAACTGAAAATGTTCATGAACTCTCCAAACCTTAACAGAAATACCTTGGGTATGATTTGACCTCAGATTCAGTTGCACCTTTTACGGTGAAGACCAAAGGACATATGTCAATCCTTATTCTCTTACAGCTTAGAAAAACCTTTAATACAATAAATTATTCTATTCTGGTAAAACCAATTGAAAGGAATTTCAGTGCTTTTAGACTGACCCTTGATCATCTTCCCTAACTGAGATGTTTTGAAATATGATGCTTTTATGTGAAAGGTGCTATACAAATAAAGCATATTGCTAATCTTATTTTTAATGGCGTACATTTGTTTTTAGTTCTAACGTTACACGTAGTAATGAATTTTAATTGTAAATTAAATAACTAAAATATGTAAATTGTAATACATGCTGCCTAGTGGACTGAATGGAGATCAAGCGGTACCTGGTTATGGGTGTTATGTAGCACACTGATCTGACTGCAGGACGTTGACCGGAGTAAAATCCTGCACTGGACAAGCCGGGCTGACTGGCCCCGCAGTATGACACTCGGCAGCCGGAGCAGGCAACGGGAACACGTCATGGTCGACCCATCACACAAGACACTGGCCTTCAGGGAGCTGAACTGTAGAGCGACAGGCGAAATTAGACGTGACAATCTTAGGACAAACTCGGAAGACACTGGCAAGTCGACTTTACCTAATGAACTAATTTAAAGTGAGCATAATAATGGCTCTGGTTTCTTCGTAAATGTTCTATTAGCCACGAGTTTAGAAAAACGCACATGTATTTGTTTAATATTTTAACATAACGCTACATATACTGTACTAAATACTCACCGTTTATAATGACAAATGTGTCTCCTTCACAAGTCACTCTCCACGAACGCCTCCATGTTGAAACACCACCGGCTGTAGATCCGGGTCCTGCACACATCTGCTTCCCCCAAAACAACAGAATCATGAGCCGAAATTATTGTTCCGCAATTCCGTATTCCGTACACTGTTTGGCACTGACTTGTTGTGATATTCCCCTAAAATTTACATTATTATATCTGCGTTGAATGCTCCAATTTTATGGCATACTAAATGAATAGATTGAAATAAAGGAGTAAGATAGAAACACTATGAATAAACATTAAGCAGTATTAAATGGAAGCTAAAGGCACTAGATTTTTTTTAATATAAATATATATTTAAAAAAACGTATTATGAAGACTGAAAGCTATGTAAAACATAATGTGGGATTCAGTAATACCTAGTCGTATTTTCATTCGTCTGTCGTCATTAAGATGTTTTCATGAGCACAATCGAGGCAGGAGTATACAAAGGCAATAATCCAGTAAAAAACGCAAGTACTTACCTAAAAAGTACTTCACTACAAATAGCACTTCATATACTTCACTCATTTCAAGCACTAAGTACCTGTTCCTCAAAGTACAAGTAATCACAATGAAAACAAAATATCTGCAACACTGTTGAACTTGATACCATTAAAAACATAAATGTACAAGTGGAAGTAATTTGTTTATAAGAAAATACTTATTAAGGGTTTAAAGGTTAAGGTTAAATGCACTATTTAAGAGGGTATCTCAAATACTACACGCCTCCTACTTTATACATACTCTATACATCCCCTCTTCAATCTATTCGGCGGGAGACACCTTTCTTCATTTATAATCCAACATTATCTGTAATAAGCGTTTTATTGTTGAAGCTAACAATTCCCTGCACCTCTCTGGTTATGTACCAGGCTTTATTCACACTACTGGGCTCAATCTTTGAGTCTGGTATCATCTTTAATCCATCATCAGCATCAGTCCACGTGCAGCAGAAGCGCGCGCACTACACAACCCTCGCCGCGTGGTGGCGACAGGAAAGGCGCAGACGAGTAGACTGAAAACGTTGCGTTCCATGTTTCGCACTGCTTTCTTTTTTTCACTTAATCTAAAAGCTATTAAGGAGTCACCGTATCTGGGAGAAATAGCAGTTGGAGCGAGTTAATATGTGCAACTTGTGACACTCGTACTGCATCTCCGCGTGATCAAGTTCGTCATAATGAGATACCTGACTTCCGGAGGACGCTCGACAATAGTGAACTATTTTTGTGTCTGAGTATTATTTCTTAATTATATAAAGTGTAACTATATTAATTTTATACGACCATTTAGTGTACACGCGAATTAGGAGTCAGATTTAAACTTTTTTGTTCTATAAAAATGTAAATTATTCTTCACAGGAAAACTGCCACTGGCGCTTCCGGCGGTTTCTAAGTTATTAAACCTGGTACTTTCACACCAGTTCCCAGACAGTGTATGACTTGTGACGCTCCTCTTTCAGCATGGAAAACGTACTTCAGTGCAGACTTTACCTTTAGAGACACTTCCTCCAACTTTAACTTCGCGGTATGAATTCGTCTACAAACAGTTTGGGTAAGTAACGATACCAAAACCATATTTTGAGCACATGCTTTAGTGATTTAAAAAAAAAAAAAAGTATTTTCTGACAGTAGCATTATGAAAACCTTACTGACGGATTTCGGATATGCCACTCACATCGTTATGGAGGCGAACACGTTCTCACCGAACAACATTAAAGATTTAGCACTAATTGCTGTTTGGCTCCGTCAGACGTACGTACGAAATGCATCGCTTTGCTGTAAAAGGCTGTTTGGCTGATGTACATCTGACTGTACATGTGTCATAAAGTCACAAAGTGTAATTAATGTCACTAACAAGCTACTCGCTGAATTCTATAGCATGTTTTGGTGGAAGGGAACAGTAGAATTTGGTTACTGTCGTAGTTCCCGTTGACATTTAGTGGTGTTTGGCTCGTATGGACCAACGTTACACCGAATAAAAGATGTGGCAGTGTGGTGCAGTTTATTCAGCTTTTGTGCTACAAACGCGTTAAGCAACGCCCCATAAGTCATTCATTGTATAAACTTCAAAAAGGGGCACATGTCGTTTATTGATGCAAGCGGCGTTGCAAAAAAAATGACAGCGGCACTTGCGTAACTGTGTAGGTGTGTGGAACCTGCCACATATATCCTGAAGTGTTGGTAAACAGTTGCCGTACAATCTCGGCTGCTAGCTGGTTTCGCTTTTAGCGCGTGAGATTTGAGCGCGTATTCAACCAGCTGTCTTTATTTTGGTACGAGGGCAAATCAAGTCAAATCTGAGGCGTGACTGAAACTTTGTGTTTCTGAAGTTATTTGCCTCGTCCTCGTATGACTAGTGTGGACTGGTTGCAGAACTGGTGAACTTTTGACACGCAGATTTGTTATAATGAGCCCTTCTGTAGCTGACTGGTTGATGCAGGAGGACTTGTCTTCATGTGTTGCACATGCAGGCATCCAAACTGCAGAAACTCTCTTCGTTTAACACATTTCAGATGTAAATGTAGAAGTGGTTGATGCCTTTTTTGACGTACGAAATTAGGATTAAAGCAGACGTTTTGAATGCAACCAACTAACTTGTGTTTTAAAGCCCCACCCGCTCTGCCCCCACAATGCTGGGAGCCATAACTCTGTTGCACAATGCTGCTTTTGTTGCACATCTGTAAGCTCTGCTGTCCCACCTTATGTGCCGATGTTGTGTTTACCTATTTTGTAAAATGGTGGTGTGGTAAGGCACTAGGGGGAAAGTAATATCACATGGGCCTGCTTGGTAAGAACGCTAAGGCTGCCACCTGTCTTACAATGAGCCGTTTAATAACTGTCTGTGTGCCACTGTTCGGCTGGCTGGCTGGTCCACATAATGGGCCAGATGATGTGAACACGTCGCTATTGTGGTCACATATGATATGATGTGAATATCTATTGTATTGTGTAATTGTGTAATGCTGCTGTCTCAGGTATTATTTAAAAAAAGGTTGCTATGGGATTTATCTAGTTAGAGAAGGGTTAAAGGTCGCCTTCACTGATTTGGTACTTGGGTCCAGTTTGGCGTTCAGTTACAAGTAACTGAATGCCATTACAGTTCCCTCTGACTTGTCTACATTAAAGTATCTCTGTACGTCTATCTCAAAAAAGCCTACAGATGGCATCACCTGTAGCAGTTGTTCAGGAGAGATAATTTAATATAGGGAAGTCTAATGTACATTTACACACTAAACCAAAGCCATAGAAAGCAAGTTGAGAATTGGTGAGGGGGCCCTTTAAATATGAAAAAACTAAATTTACAGATGTCAGTTGATCAGAAACAGATTTGCGTACGTGTTCATGTTATGAAAAGCAGATATTAATTGCATATTGCTAGATCTGTAATTGAAGAGGATGCTTAAACAGTCACGGCTTACATACTGTATAGTTAAAGCAATTTACAGTGTTACAACTTTTGACTGAGTAATTGTGACAATATTGTGTATTTACAAGCATAAAGTAATAATGCCAAGAAGGGAAAATTCAAATGATGCATTTAATGTCCACAATTGATTTGTCACTGAGGAATACAGCCGCAAGAATAGAATAAAGAAAACAGCTGATTGCCCAAAAGTTTGTTAATCTGACAAGTAGAAGCTGGTGGAATCTGCAGGTTGCAAATGCATTTATTATCAAATGCTTTGCAGATAAGATTTCTGGATTTTACATTTTCTCCATATACCGTATACACCCACATATGTAAATACAGCAGTTCTTTAACTGCTTACTTCCCTATATTTATTGCACAAACAGGAAATTCAAACACATATTTTTCAATGAACCGGAGATGAAATAGAATTTTTGGAGGCATCTGAAAGACTGGGTCATTAAACAATAAAGAAACAATAAATGTTGGCATGGAATCTATACTTTACTCTAGTGTGGATTTTGGACAAAGTGCAGTTTTTGCAGACGTAGAAGGTCATTACGTTTATTGTATCTTTCCTTCTCTGAATGTTGAAATTCTGTTTCTTGTCTGAAGAGCATTACATGTTCTTTTGCTGCAGTCTTGATGTAGACATTCTGTCTTTCTGCCTCTTAGTCTTGATGATAAATCCCAGTACTATTTCCTTCTTGATTGAAATGTATCTCTTCAGAGTTTGTATCAAAAAAATGTCAAAGAACTAAAAGCGTCGGTGTGGTCAGATTTATTGTTCCAGATGTTTCCTGATTTACATCAAAAGTTTGTTTCTGAGTATTTTATTTGGGAAAAGTCCTTGACACATCTGGCTAATTTTGCTGAACGAGGGAAGTGAGGTATTATCCAAAGTATTGTTAGTATCAGTTAGAATCAATAGTCAGAGTATTTGAAATACTCTCTGGATCACTAGAAATATTGTTTTTGAGAGAACAAAAACAAACCCGTCATGCACTTTAGCTTTGTCTCCAGAGGTAAATATGTTCTGGTTATTAAATCAGTGACTATAAAGCTCATCCCTCTTCACGCAGTGAGATCAGTGTGGGATTGCAAAGAGTCATATTCCATCACCAGAATACTTAATAATTTGTTATCTGTGTTCACAACAAGTATTGTCTTGCATTATTGTCACTGCTTCAGTCAGATAGGAAAAATCAGTGACAGTATGTTGACCTGCTGCCAGCACTGTGAGTTAGGACATGTATCATCACCTCTTGCTTTTTCAGTTGTTTTTAGTTACTTTTATCCTTTAAGGCACTTGTGCATTTAGTAGACTTTGAACTGAAGAATCTAAGTTAAAAAGCTTGAGTGCTGTTAGAAAATGTGTAGTGCAGTCTGTAGCCAGATTAACCTGCTTTCAGGGCCCTTTGCACTGTTTCAGTGCTTATGCTTAGTATAAATTAAAATGGCTTCTGTCACTGAAAACTAGATTTATACACACTTTTTGAAAGCCATGACTTGAGAAGCAGACTTCTTTTATTCTCAAAAATAGAAATTAAAATGGAGCTGGAAAGTCAGCAGAAAAGACATCTGAATGGTTGGAGCAGATGCCAACATACACTGAAATTTAGTCCAAGAATTGGTTTTTAGAGGCTTTCATCTTCAGGCCTAAGCAGAAGCCATCAGGCTTGTTCTGACTTTACATGAACTCCCAACGACAACATAATGGTTAATTCTCAAGACTGGATAAAACTCTTTCTTATATCACAGAAGAGATTCTGCAAATGTGTAGAAATGCTAAACAGGATGAGTAAGCTGGTTGAATGTCCCTTTGATGAGTGGGTAAACTAGGTGGAAACGTTCTGGGGCCTTTCAAATATTTTCATAAACTGCCATTTACTTAAACTGAGAGCTGCTAATTACTGGCTCTAATGCAGTGGATCTGTGTGTCATTGCCTCTGTGCAAAATGGCAGCTTAAATCAAAGAGGCTTTGAACACCAGCACCTGAAATTTTTATTTGCATCCTCAGAAATGTCACCTGTTATCACACTCCATTATGTCCACGCTACAACAGGGAAATAATTTATTTTTAATGACTGTTCTTTATTTAAAAAAAAAAAAAAAAGCAAAGCGTTGAGTGGTTCCTGCTCCTTTCTTGCGTTTGTAGATGGTTAATTGAATATTTTGACTGAAACAATTTAGTGCTTTAGAGCTGTGAGCTGCAAAAGCCAATGCAATCAGTTTAATTTCTACTACTAATACTTTGTCATTACACAAGAGTCAAGTGATCCATTCTTAATGTAAATCTATTAAATCGAATAGCTTAAATCTGCACTGATATTCATCAAAGTTTACTGCTGTGAACACTGAATGAAATGTTACCTCAGGACGTCAGTGTTTCTCAGAGAATTTGCTCTTTTTCACTTCTCAGATGGGACCTTAAACACTAGTGCAGGGGCGTACAGGATGTTGAGCAGCGCTGAGGTGTCAGAATCAAAGAAGAGAACTAAAAGCGGTTAGCTTTGAGACAAGCGATGTCTGTAGGTGGTTGAGGTCATCATGCAGCACCCTTGGGTGAGAGTTTGAGAGAATGAGTGGGTGAGTAGCATGCGAATATGCAGCATGTGAGTGTCAACCAAATGCGATACGAGTTACATTTTTAGTTTGGAAGCTGATGCTTTAGCACACATCCACAGCTTTACAATTTTGCTTTTGGGTCTTTAGAAAAGTATTTGCAGAAGAGGCAGTTACGCAGAGTATAAGCATGTAGATAAACTGCCAATGTTGGAGTGTTATGTGTTGCTTCCACTCCTTCTGGCTGTAATCAAGCTAGTTTAAAAAAAAGGGAGTTTTTTTTTTCTTCCCAAAAACTTGTTCTGCACATATACCAGTTGGACAAGCAGGGCTTTGTAGCCGTGCACTGAGACTCAACCAAAGAATCCAATCACTCCAGAAGTGTGTGGCTGCACAGCTGTGAGCCCGCCAACCTACCACGAGACCTGGAATGAGCCCTTAGTCTTTCACAAAATTGAAATTCAAATTAATGATTCACATGTCCAGCTTTGGAATTAAATGCAGTTTTTGTCCTTCATTGGATTGCTGGGTTCCTGTGGCTTTTCATCTGAATGCCATCAAACTCTCTGAGACCTAACAAGTGCTTATTGGAAGAGTGCTTCAGGAGCAAATATGGGTTTCTGTGAATTCATTAGGTTAATTTTCTTTTATAACCTCAACCATAAAATAAAAATGTGCAATGTATTAAGCTCCCTTAAATCATGCAGTGCAGTCCAGAAAGTATTTACAGTACTTCGCTTTTTCCACATTTTGTTATTTTACAGCTTTACTCCAAGGTGGAGCTAGTTTGTTTGAAATCTTTGGAAAAGTATTAAAAATCCAAAATAAATAACAAAAAAAAAGTATACACAGGCTTTGCCATGACAGTCACAATTGAGCTCTGCTGGATCCTGTTTCCACTGATCATCTTTGAGATGATTCTACAACTTGATTCAGAGTCCACCTATGGGACATTTGGTTGGTTTGACCTGATTTGGAAAAACATACACCTGTCTACATAATGTCCCACTGTTAACAGGGCATGTCAGAGGACAAACCAAGCCATGAAGTCCAAGGAATTGTCTTTAGACTTCAGAGATAGGATTGTATTGGCCTTTATGGTAGATTAGCCAGACTGATAGCACTACTCAGTAAAAGGCACATGACAGCTCGCCTGAAGGTCTTTAGTCTTAAGCTTTCCTCACAAAAATGATTTTTATTTTTACTCGTTTAACATTTGTGACTAGTGTCGATGGCGTCACACCTGAGGGAGGCCTTTGTTTCCTTCTGTAGGCTCCATAGTCTGCGTAACTCTCACCTTTACATGAATGATTTTGCTTTTTTTTTTTTTCGTCTCGTTTTTTTCATGCACAAATTATTAAGGTCCAAAGTCAAAGTTCCTGTTTGCCGCCATGTTTGCTTTAGCACAAGACCATGACACTTTTCCACTATTATGGGATTTGAGGGTGCCCGGGTGTCCAGGCCCTCCAGTTGTTCCCAACCAGACATTAAGTCTGTTGTTCATAGTTTGCTCTGGTGTGTTCCCCTACCAGAGTGTCAAACACTATAAAACAGTCTGTATGTGTAAACTGTCCAGTCTTCCACAGTCTTTGCTAGTTTTGTGGTGTGTCCCCAGCTTTACAAAGAAGGAAGAAATCTGTTTCCTCAGGAACATTTGACAGGGTGTGGTTGGACAACATTTGATTTATAGTGCTAACAGTTAGACCTAACAAATTAGTAATCAAATCTCTTTTGCTACTCTTCCTATTTGGACAGATTTAGTTTGAACATGTCAACAAACCCAAACAAAATGAAAAATGTTATGACATATTGAGTAGCTGAACTTGTAGGAGGTGGGGCGATGCATAGACCTAATAGATTATGCGAACACGTCGAATAACGTAACAATGGTTTTAAGGCTTTTTCTCTTGGCTAATTTCTCTTGGCTTGGTACCATTTTATTCTTTGGAGTCGTACGGAGAGAATGGTGTAAAACACTTGAGGACTCAAAAGCTCTGTGCCCCTGGAAACATCATAACATTTAAGATTTATTGTCTTGCTAAGTAAGAACTCTTGCAACTTCTATCTTAAATTGGTTTATATTATTGGAATTGTGAGGTTTTCTGCTTTCTAACCAGAGTTTTATTTGGGATAGACGGTTGCAATTTTGAAAGACTTGAGGTGATTATGTATTTGTCCCGTAGGCGACCCAGTGTATAATAACGGCTCGGGAAATAATTTATAGATTAATCCATTAATCGACAAGAAAAGTCATCGTTAGTTGCAGCCCTATTAAGTTGTGATCCACTTAATGCCCCAAAATGATATGTGTAGTGTTTTGCTGATTTGATTGTTGTCTCTTAAAATGCTTGATTTTACAACAGCTTGATTTTTGCGAAATCAGCTGTTCTGTTGCTGTTGTTGCAAGTTTGAGCAAAAATCACAAGAGACTGAGTGAATTAATTCTTGTGATACCAACATTGGGAATTCCTGGAGGCACTAAGACGACAAATAAAGAGGCTCTTGTCTGCCTTGTTTGACATAGATGCCTGACTTTCTATCTTCTCTCCTGGATGTGCTTTTTCAAAAAATAATTACTACGTAAACATAGTATTTCGATCATGTAATAAAGTACTAACCAGAATTTCACTTGTGGTTGCTGAAGAATCTTATGTGGATCAAATTCCTGCTTCCCCTGAGCTATTGCCAAAAAGGTCTGACTCACCCACAGTCTTGTAACTGTAAAAATGAAAACAAGAAAACCAGACACTCAGAATAGTGTGTGTGTGTGCTCTGTTAGGATTTATATAAAAAGACCTTTTATGTTAAATGCATTCTAGTTCTTCTTTGGAGACGCAGTGTTTTTCTTTTGAAAGTGAAAGCCATAGCCAGGTTTTCTGATGAATGCTTCCATCTCACTCTCATGCCAGAAATTGGAAGAAACAAATATAGTTTTAGATGAACATAGAGGACAAAGTCTTAACTTTGGGGTTTTTCCATGATTTAAAACTTGAGTGTGTTGTGACCCATGGGCAGAATCAGTAATTACTGATTAATTGGATTAAAGAAGATATCAAATGCGTGTTCACATTCTTTTAAAGTAGTCTGGATTTTTACCTTTAGCTATGACAAAGAAGCAGGACTGATGAGTCTCTAAATAGAGAGAGAGAAATGCAGTGCACATTTACACATGTGACACATCACTTAAAGATTACGCAAACTTTGAGGTGTATGTTTTGTTGTGGAGCGCTTGTGATATAGTTGGGGATGAATCACAATTCCATACTTGATTTGACATTTTTCTGAAACATAACTTTCAGCTATTACTGAGCTATGGCTAAATAACACAGTGATAACTGAGCAGCACAGCATCATCAAACTGTGGCTTTACAATTTCACATAGTTTTACTTAATACTTATTAGCTTTTGAAATCCAGCCACATGATCAAGCAGAAATTTGGATTATGCAATATCAGCCAACAAAGACTAGATATGAACTAGATTCTGATAACTTTATTGTTGATGGACTTAAGCTTAGCCTTTCTCCTTTTAACACTAAAGGGTCCTAATGTGTTATACGTCAATTGACCATTTTTACTAGTCTCTTCAAAAATAAGAAAAGTTAAGTTGTGGCATTTTAGTTCACTGTGCTTTGTGTTACTAGGCTTAGACCTACCAGCAGTGCACAACAACACAGTGTGGAAGGAGTTTACTAAAGGGCCCAATTCCTAGTTATTCTACTGTATATTTAAAGGGCTCCCTCGCTGAGACTGTCCCAACATATGGCAGAATATGCCCAGTGAAATGAAAAGATTGGACTTTCTGTGTATTTATTTATTCATGTAACATAATTGATGTAATTGGGATGTTGGAGTGTTGGACTGAAAATAATTTGATACTTCCCCTTCCCATTTCTACAATAAACACAGATAGTGGTTGTAGAAAAAAACCCCCACTGCATTCATATAAAAAAAAAAACAAAAAACAAAATCAGTCTAGCAGGATCTCTGTGCCAAAACGGATTCCATGAAGAAGCTCTTTTAAAGCAGCAATGGGTGTGGTGCCACCAAACTGCCAGGCGCAGGCTCACCATAAATACAACATGGACTCTAAAAAGAGCTTTTCCCAAGATAGACAGCTCAGAAACTAAACTTAGATACAGCATATAACATTTCTGATGAGCTATGATTAGACTGAAATATCAAAGGGCTTTCGTCCTCATTAGTATTTGTGATGTGACACTTTACGTGTCAGTTTGGTATTTATTTATATGTGTGTGCACATATGTTGCAGATGCACCCAGTCTATGTGGAAATAGTTAATAGGTTTTTTCCCTTCAGACAAATTCAGCAATAAACAGTGCCTGTAGAGCAAAAGCCAAACTTCCTGTTTAGCGTATCTTTCCTTTAGAGAATTGACCAGAGGCAACCAGTTGTCACACTGGTATTTCCAGCAGCTACAACTAAGTCTGGTGGTAGAAAACATTTCTTTTATGTTTCCATTGAATGCAAGAGCCTGAGCTTTATGATTGAGCTGCTATATTAAATCCAGTGTCATACAGAAAGATTAGTGTCATAGGTAATGGCAAGACAACACTCTGATAATGAGGCCAATCCACTGTCATGTGAGTTCTATAGCAAATCCAAGTAACCCTCAGCTTTATGTTTCCCTTATGTACAATGAGGGTTGTCTTCTGAGTCTTATCCTTACTGTGTATGTTTTATTTAGGAAAACCTGACTCACTCTGTTTCGATGTTGTATGACTCCTGTAATACCGTTTTTACGTTTGTTGTTTTGCAATGCAATATTAAAGTACTGCTAATTTAACATTCCAAAACTATTCAAAAATGTAAATTAATCACATCAATTAACATGGTGCCATACGCCATATTTCCATACACCCTTCTGTCACTGCCATACATCTTAATGGTGATATATTAGTGAATGGGTTTTTTTTCCCACTCATCCACTCGTGTCTGACTTCTGAGCAGTGCAGCCACCACTAGACAACTTTCCTGTGACAAGGCATTTGTTGATTGAGATTGGATTCTCTGTTCATCGAATCGAGTCTGATGAATGTTCTCATGTTTGTCATTCAGCAGCAAATGCTGTATTGATCTTACGATATGTGGTCACTTGTGGCTCCTGATTGTGCTTTGGATACAGTTGATTCCGTGCACACACATTGAGAGCCATGTACTCTCTGTTAGAAACCTTTAGTTGTGTGTGTGTGTGTGTAACAGTGATGCTTAGTCACCAATGTTTATTTTACTGGAACTTCGAGGAGATCTAAACTTTTGTATAAAGGACTTAAAATGGTCAGTGGCATAGATCTACCTAGATTTGACTGTTGACCTAGAAATGTCTCAGAATCTGCATTCTTATGTGAGAATTTCTCTGTCTATTTGATATATATTTATATATTCTACAGTTGGAGTAAAGCCTGCTTTCTGTCCATATATGCATAATGTGGCTGGAGTTTTAGAACTTTCCAGCTGAGATGTCCTCACGAATGGCCTGTTACATGTCTGTGTATTAGGATGTGGTTAGCCTACTGAAGCATAGCATAAAAACATAGATGCAGCTACGCCGAGTTTTTCCTAAGTTCAAAAATACATCTTCAAACACCTTTAAAAGCTCCTGATTATGATCTCATTCAGACATTACCACAGAGGTACCATTAGGTAAATTCCATGTTGTCTTAATAAAGACAAAACAAACAATAGGGTCATTACTGACATGTGTGCAATACAGTTTTCTGTGTGTGTATGTATCTTAAAGAGGAATGTTCTCAGTCATTGCACGTATTAGTAGGGTTAATCTTACAATAGGTATTTTGGTTCATTTCATCAGACAATGTTATTATAAAAATCCAACATTTGTGTGTAGCAGGGAACAGTGATATTTCCCCCCCCCCCTTCATGTTCTGCAATAACACAAAATTAGTTTTGCAGTGCAGAACTGAAGAGTAATAAATGTCAGCTGTCAATAATAAGCATACTATATTTATAACTATATTTAGCTGGGAGGCTGGGGCTTTTTGGTAAAACAGTCAGCTACAAACCACAAGGTGTTTTGACTGAAGGTTTCGCCTGGCCACATGCCCAAGTGTCTTTTGGCAAAACACTGTAACCTCAAGTTTCCTGTGCTGTGTGCTCTTAACTTGTATGTTGATAAAAGAGTCTCCTAAATGACTGTAATTGTAATATTTACCATCACAAGTGAATTTCAGACTTCAGCTACAGAGAAGACCAGGCCTAGCAGCACTAGCTTCTAGAGAGAAGCAGTCGCACATAGAAAAATACATAGTCCAGCCACTTCTGCTGAATAATGGTGAACGATGATTGAAAAGCCAGTTTGAGTGTTATCAGACCATTGAGTAAGGCATAAGCAACTACGTATAAGTCCACACTTAACCATGAACAATCACCATGTGTGCCTTCAAACTTTGATAAACCATCTGATAATAGTTGGCAAGAGCCTGCTTGAGACTAAATAATTGTTGCAAGGTCCTTTAATCTTCACTCAGCTGACCAATCACGATGTGAAGTTACATTGACGTTATACAACCGTCACCGCTGCTTCTAGTTCCTGTGTACAGTTTCTAATGTGGTGTAATGCAGTCCGGTCATTTGTTGCAGATGCAGAGACCAAGGAAGTTTGTAATGGTTTTATACACTGAAATTAATAATTATTTTGATAGAATTTTGGTATTCAATAGTTTTAGTAATTTATATTGGTGGCTTTGCAAGTTTCTATATATATATATATATATATATATATATATATATATATATATATATATATATATATATATATATATATATATATATATATATATATATATATATATATATATATATATATATATATATATATATATATATATATATATATATATATATATATATATATATATATATATATATATATATATATATATATATATATATATATATATATATATACACACACACACACACACACAAATGCTTTGTTTATGATCGCGTACTGTAGTATTTAATGAGCAGTGTAAATGTTAAAGGCAGTAGAATACTTAGGTTTCAGAACTAAGGCTTTTCACAACATTGTGTTATCAACAAAAAGGTGACACTGTGGAATTTTAGTTTTTCAGAAAATGTGGTGTGATTTTTAATCTGAAGCATAGACACCACATGCTGGTAAGCAAGCTTTTGGTTTCAGTAATTGGCGAGATGTCCTTCAGCAGCAAAATCCTGCAAGCAAACTGTTCCTGTTTCTGTGGATCAGGCATGCAGAACATTTAGGAGGCAATTTGGATCATTATTTCTCACCGAAACCGCTTCAGCTAAGACCTACTCTTAAATCTGATATGAACTGCTCTAATGGATTAGGTTCTAACAATTGGCCCAATGCAGAGGGTGGATTTTCTTTGTTGCACTTTAGTATTATATTTACATTTAAAGTCATCGTGTTGCTCCTTAATCGGCTTCTATTGTGAGTGTGAATGGGTGAATAAGAAGCAGTGGAAAACACTTTGAGGGCCAATAGGTGGAAAAGCGTTATATAAGTGCAGAACATTTACCATTGTTTTTTCATCTTTTCAAAGCAGCAAGAGGACACTTTGTGTTGCGTGTTCGTCTGTTTTTTTGCCTTATTTTTATTGAATAAATAACGGCACAGTGGAAAAATGTATATGTTGTTTATCTGTGGTTGCATTTTCCTAATACTAAGACCCATTATATTCACATGATTTATTATTATTTTATTATGTTTTTATACAAAACACTTGCATTAAAAGAAGGTGTATGACCTCTTTCAAATGGCTGTACTTGATATTTCCTACTCACCCCTTTCCCTCTGAACTTCAGAGGAGAATCTTCAGATCTTAGACCTTCTCCCCCACCCTGGCTGCTCTGCTCCTCTGTTGCTGCAATCAAATAACTTTATAAATGTTTTCGACTTGTAAAATGAAAATGTTCTCATTTGTGGTTTGAAATCTGCATTCTTGTGTTTCTCAGCTGATCGGAAATGAAAATGCGTCTAAAAAAACCTACAATCACCCTTCGGAAGCATTTGAAAAAAAGTATTCAAATTTGTGTCAATTCTATAGCATGTTTCCATCTTTAAATGTATTTAAGCATTAAGCAACGAATTTTCAACCTCTGTTTGGAACCCACCACTCTCTCTCTCTTACCTGACTCCCAGGGTGGTTCTGAATCACACAGAGTGATATGCACGCTAATGTGATCTGTATCCAGAGAATATGCTAAATGATTTTCCAGATTATTCCAAAAATAGTTGAATCTTTAGAGTTGAGATTTTGAAATGTTGAGATTTCCATCCCATTACAGTTAGTCCTATTGGAGTATTTACTATAGATACTCCTCCTTTACTAATACTGAAAGTTAGAGCAGCCCTGGAGTTTACTTTTCCCATATTTAATTTCCACCTCTTCCCCTGTTTACAGCAGGTATAGTATGTCTATATAATGTTTTATACATCTATGTGTATGTATTTGTTTGTAGGATAAATGTTCAAAACAAATTGTTTGTATCAGCCCATTCCTGACCATGTTAAGTGGATTAGATGTTCGTCAGTTCAGTACTGACACACATACAGTAAATTAATGGCTGTGGTGAGAGGATGTGGATTCTTTTTGTGCAATTACTGTACTTTTCAGTTAATCCACAGCTCATTTGTTTGTAAAGATCATGATCTTGTACCATCAAATAGCTTGAGTTGGAATTGGTATCAGTGGAGAAACAGTTTGACTGGTTCGTTGTTAGGATGTGGGTGTGGGTGTGTCGGTGAGTGGGTGAGACACACTTAAACAAACACTTTCATCCTGCTTTAGCTGAAGGTTGGTATCACGTTTGCAGGTCAGAGGGTAGTCAAATAGGTTTTCTAAATCGAATGCCAAAGGAAGACACATTCAGATTTATTTGCAAGCTTGTTAATAAATATTCCAAATCCTTCATAACTGATGCTGTAAATTTTATTTTTGTATAAATGTAAACAGACATCAGACAGACAAAGCATCACATTGCATTAAACCGAGCTTTTCCTAGTGTCAGCTCATTCTGTCTGTTTTGTTGTCGTGGCAGTATTGGCATTTTTCATTCTGTGCAATTCACTACTACTTGCATATAGATTACTACGGATGCTATTATTGTCTATTTCGTATGCCATTATCTTATGATACCGGGTTAATTATCTCGTTATCGTGAGAAAACGAAGTTGTTATCCCAAGGTAACAAGATGCTTATCTTGTTATCACGAGGTAATGCAAAAATCATAATAATGGCCATTTTCAGAAACTGAAGACTTTGGGACACGCTTCACCACGCAATCAGTGTTTTTACATGGCCTTAAGTAACAAGGTTAGTTTCCGCTTTTTCTTTTGGGCTAGCCCCATGCATACCAGGAATCTTTGTACATAATAAGAGTAGGGGATAAGAGAGAACGGGTTTCCCCAGCTAGATATCTGTAGGAAAAAAACTGCTGACTGTGCACTTAACAGAATTTTCAAAGGGCCACTGTGATTCTAGCCTGACAGTTCGGAAATATACCATGTGTTTGTCACACAAAAACACAGCTTACTCTGCACAAGTGACTCAGTCCACTTTAAAGAAGGCAGCGGCATTTCTGGATGTTGTGGTTTTGCAAAAGGGCCTCTGCAATATCTTGAAGGGACTGATTTGTAGATGCAGCAACAAGCTTCTCGCTGACAATGGTTTTTCAAAGGGGTTTCTAAATCCATGGAGGGATTTCCACTACAGATTTGTGACTGGTGTGATCACTGTTTTCTGCCAGGTCCCATTCTGTACATACTGAGATTTCTCTAGATTTAACTTATTGTTTCAATGAAATTTGTACCATAGATAATGAAATCCCCAAATGCGGCACTTTTATGCTGGGAAATCTGTGCAGGACTGATAACAAAAAAAATGACCAGAAAGGTTGTTTCTGCAAAAGAGGGTCACGCCAATTAATAATACAGAGTCATACTTTTGCCGCACAAAAAAAATCTTTAAATCGGATCGTTTTACAACAGAAATTAACGTGTCATTCTTTTTGTCCCATTTGTGCATTAATTCTGTTTAAGCCTTAGCATTTTTAAGATGGATATATGAACTGCCATGTGTCATCACTTAAATACTGTCCCTAAAATATTCCCATATTCCGCACCCCAATTGCTGCTTCTGACTGACAGAAGCAGGTGCTACATGGGCTTCCTTTCCTTCCGGCTGTTTGAACCTTTTATTGTGTACATTTCTGTGAATTTGCTCAAACCTTTTAGAAACAGTGTTGTTTAAGGGATCAACATACTTCCTTGGCCTCTAAATCAGTCCACAATGAAAACTTGCCTGTTTTTAAAGTGAAGCATATCCACATTAAATGGTAAAATGCTGCTATGACCACTGATGGCCCACCAGAAACTGGTGATGTGTAATACACTTGAAGTAACAGTAGGCTTCTCCAGAGTAAGGTCAGTGTTAAAATAACAACAGATAATTAACTGGTGAATGTACAGATTTGCTGTAACCAGGTTAATAGTGCAGTTAAACAGGTTGTTGACTTGTTTCTAAACTGCTTAAACTGATGTAAACTTGCATTTACAAGATGCGTTGTAAATTAGTCATCATTCTTTATCTTCATGCCTTTTTGCAGATATCAGAATTAAAGCTCAAGTTGCTACGGCATATTTTGAGCCTGGTGTTCTTTCCAAACTAATCATCCTTGGTTTCATTACTTTGACAATCTTTTTCTCAGTAGTGTTGCTGACTTGCTGGTGCTTTTTTTTTTTTTTATTTTTTTTGGCAAAAATCCGGTGTGCAGTTTTTGGATAGCAGCAGCTTCTTACATGGCATCTAGCCATTGTGTATCCACGACGATGTGCAAACATTCTGGGCTGAAGTCATGTTATAGGACACCTATCATTTTCTATGGGTGAGTTGGAGGTTGGGTTTTGACTTGTTGTCCTGATTGTGAAAAGTGTTGTCACTGTAAGTCACAGCTGCTGCCATAGTAGGTCAGTATAGTATTGCTGCTCTACCTTGTGTCAGACTAGCAGGTCTTGCATAAAACCATTGATAGAATGCTTTTTTTCAAAATACCATTACTCAACATTGCAACTAAATTTGTCTTAGTCTCTTTTTATTCTTTTTAACTCATCCCATTCCCATCAAAGTTGATCATTTTAAACAACCAACAGATATGGAGGTAACTTAGGGCAGCCACAGGAGTGAATGAATGGAATCTGAAACTTCCACACAAAATAACGTGTTGGATTGGATTTAAAAAACAAACAAGCGTATAATTAAAAGGGTGAAAACCCATTGGTGGGAACTTTACATGTTATTTGCTACTTTGACGTAAGGAGTAAGTTGCTCAATGCATGTGCCCATTTCTTTAAGAACAAAACGAGAACTGTTAGATTTTCATACAGTGTATATTATTCCTGATCTGAGATTAGCAGTAACGATGTGGTTTTATTGCTCCATATCCCAGTTAACATCCAGCTGTCCTGCCTTCCTCTATGGGTCGTCATTGTGAAGCTTTAGCAGTGTGCAGAATGTACTAGTAGGAACATTTCCTCCAGTGCCGAGCTGGATCAGCTCCAGGTGTTGTGCAACAGCAATGATGATGAAATGCCTGTTCCAGTGAAGCAGTTACAGCAAAAGAAAATGTCACTAGAGACCACAGTGAGTCATAATTCTGGCGTTCCAAAACTTCCGTAAGGCCTAAGCCAGTGAGATATTATCAGTGGTATTGCTTAGATATCGTGTGTATTACTGTACACATTGTGTTTTGCTGTTGTTTAAATTGAAACAAAGACGTTATAAATGGGTTTCCTCAAACTAAAGCCCAGAATACTCTGACAACAATAGCATTAACTAAAAGGCTTTACTCTCATATACAGCACTTGTATACTGAGACGTGTGCAGTGACCCAATGATTTATTTATTTGCTGCTGGACCAAATGTAGGCAAAGGTACTTTTCTAGTAGCAACACAGAATATAGCAATACGTTATTAGCTATAACTGGCATGTTTTAGCTGCAGGCAACTAAACCATGATGTTTGGAAAAATATTTGCAGCAGGGAAAAGAAGAAGAGTTGTTAGTGCTTAGAGTTGATCTCTTAATGGCTGTGGGAGGTAAATGTGTAGCTCCTCTCTGAGCACAGTTACTCATAACACATATTTGGATTCTTCCTTTTGCAACTACAGTATAATTGCGTCAGCATTATTTAACTCAGTAGTTAAGCAGGTGAAGCAAGTAAAGTCTATTATCTTTAAAATAGATCTTGGCAACTCAGAACTGAAAGCAGTTTGTTCTTCTTGAGTTTTCAGTTTGTGTTAGAGAAGATAAAACTCCTTACACGCTTCCCTCGCTACAATGTGAAACATTTGGCACACAATCCCTTACTTTCCTGAAAGAGATCGGTCAAAACAAGATAATTTACGATATAAAAAAAAAAGCATTAAAATAACATGGATGAACCTTTATGTAAACCAGAGCTGATTAATCCCTTCCAAGTCCAAACTTGTCTTTGGTGTAGCTTCTTTAAAAAGAGAGAGTATATTAGGGCTGTTTCATATAATATATAACATGGAGCACAGCATGAAATGATGGGCGTTTTTTTATAGCAATCATTTTATTTAATTGTCTCACAATATGACTGTGTCATGTATCTTCTACCTGACAGTGGGGTCAGTCTACGAGGTCAAAGAAACCCCAAGACAATTGTGTGAATGTTTTGTTTTTTTTGATTTTCTATTACAACCTGGAATAAACTAACCTTACATTTAAAATGATGCAGAGAATATCCTGAGAATAATTCACAAAAATATTTAGGACGTTCATGATATGTCCTTCTATTTAGAAACTCTATGATCTCCAATAGATGTGTAAAAGAAATGCTGCCCATGATGCCCTGAAACGATGTTTTAAGAACAACTTCATCTTAGAACCCCTTTAGGTGTCCACTGGATGTCTAAATTCCATGGTTACAAAATGTCCAAATAGATGTTGCATGAAATCTTTAATTAGGAATCATCTGTAGATATGTGTAATGGACATCTAAATTGGACATTCACAAGATATCCTGCAAACCTTTTCATTCTGGTTACTCAGAAGAACCCTTTTAAATGTCTGACATAGTCTTAAAATAGACATCCTTGATATGTGTCCTTGTTCACTGGGCCCTATGTGTATTTTAAACAGTACTGATCAAATTCAGTACTGCTTTTGAAAAATTTACAAATCTAGTCAAGACAGTTTCTTAAAGGTAGGTTGTATTAAGATTTGGTGTTGAACGAAAATAGCAGTATATGTACAGATTCATGGATAATCCATTTAGTAGTTAATCATCTTTATCTAGTAAGTAAAGATGTAAAGTAAAAGTAGTGAAGTAGAAGTAAAACTATCATAAAAATACAATACTCTAGTACTCAAGTCCTGAATTACAATTTTGAGATACTAGTAAAGACTAGTATCTCAAAATTGTAATTCAGGACTTGATTAAATGTAGTAACTGGGTATCAATAAAATCCCATAAAATATGATATCTTGTTTTGTCATTGTCACACTAAATTAGACTTGTCTGATTGTGATTCCAGGTCCAGCTGCAGTCACAGCTAATGCTTTTTTTGCAGGCTTTTCTTTGTCACTTTGTTTCATAAGGTACTAATTTGACCAGAAATTAAGTGACACATAGTTTTCTTTTACAAGAATACGTCCTAAACCGATATGTTTCACCTTTGGTTCAGTGACAGTTTGTATTTAAACAGTCCTCTTCATCGTGCTGCTCACATTTTGACATCATGAGACCAAGACGAAACCTAACAATTCACAAGTTATCGAGACATTGACCTTTTTTGTTCTGGTAAACCCACCACTGTTGTTAGCTTTTGTTTCAACAAATTGTTTGAAATGAAAAAAATTACCATTGCATGCTTCTTCTTAAATGGCCTACTTTGATCATATAATATCACTGCAGCATGAACTTTTTACATTTTCCATAAATTTCACCTGAAAGTCGAGTAACTTTTTGTGAGCAGTGTATGTTTATGAATAGTTCATAGAGCCACAGAGGGTCCGTGGTCATGATGATAAAATAGGAGTGTTATGTGTGAAATGCCAGCTTTGTATAGTATATTTGCAATATGCAAATATACTGTGGGGTGCATAATTTATTATTATTTATTTATTTATTTATTATTATTATTTAAAAGTGGCATTGTCAACATAATATTTAATGATAAATGAGTTGATTAGGGCCAGTGAACACATGTTTGTTTCTGTTTATCAAGGGAATGGAAACCTTTTCAAAATTTAAAACTATAACTTTTTGACCATCTTTACTTTCTGATGAAGGAGCATTTGTAATAGCCAATTGTGCATTAATTATGTTGATGGGGGGGAAAACAATCTTTACTGTTCAGTATTTTTGCCATTTTAAAGCTTTAAACTACAATTACTGGAACAATGATAATCTAGGTTGTGGACTGGAAGTGTTACGTTTTGCCAAGATTTGAAAGATTTGTAGAGACTCTAGCCTCTCGCCTACTTAGTACTAAGACGGCAAACACATTTGTTAAAACTTCTGAGTCAATAAACAGTTCTGCTATGTTGGGCAATAGTGCAAAACTAACACTTAACGAGTAATGATGTGAATATCAACACAGCCTTGTGGAGCTGGAGCAGGAAAATATGCTCCTGATGCTGGACATGCAGCGCTAAGTTCTATCCTGTGACAGAAGAACAGAGGGAGGCATTTCACACACACGGACACTCCTTGAAGCAGCGATGTCCTCCATATGCACTCACACACGCCAAAGCTGTGGCATTTCTCTGCACACAGAGTCTTTGAGAGGGTTTTGGACAGTACAATGCTCTAAACATTCTTAATCGCCTTTCAAAATGGGTGGTGAGCCAGAAATATTTCTCTTTCCATACTTCTGAGGACATTCACTGATGTAATGCAAGGCCTAGCCCCTAACCCAAAATTGAATCATCATTAATAAATACCCAGCCCTAACCTAAACCTAGTTCCAACTTCAACCTTAAAAGCTTAATAACCTTCAAACAGTCCTTTAAATTGTTTTGATCAGCAAAACATACAAGCAGACACACACCCCAGCAGTGGCACCAGAATAACTTAACAAACCACAGGATACTTTTATTCATGTGTTACAGAGACGTTAACCTCATGCAATTGGGTCCTGTTTCCATTTATACTTCCATCCACATGTCAAATGAATTTTACACAATCTTTTCAAATATGAAGGAGAATGCACTGTAAAAGTGTGGTGTGTTGTGAAATAAATTATGTTTATAAAGATCAGGTTGTGGCAGAAAGGTTGCTTCCACAACCATCCCAAAAAAAAAAAAACAGGTTTAGAAAAAACTTGTGGAGTGTGTATGAAGCCTGTGTTTAATCTGGGCTACTGTTTTCCTGCAACACTCAAAGCTTTAGAAATAATTTTTCCCCCTGGTGTGTTTTGCCTTTGTTGGGGGGGTTAATGTTGTCACTTTTTATAGGTTGTCCCATAGGAGTCTGCAGTTGTTTGTTAAAACAAAAAGGTTTTCGGAATCGATTCTGTGTTATTTTATTTTATTATCAATGGAACTAGAAAGAATATGATGAGTTATCAGCTGTGGAGGTCAGTCCAGTTGTGATTTTTAAAAAGCCTGCCAGTGCTCTCTTTGTTGTTAATTATCTTCCAAACTGTTGACTTATTATATGTGCAAATATGTTTTTCTCTGCAACCTTTACGTATCGATTTTACTTAATGGGATTCAGTGTAATCTGGGCTTGTCACATGTAAACTTAAATCTAGGTTTCCTAATTCCTGATAAACCCTAAAACACCACTCTGGCCTTTTTGTAGATGATGTGTCGGCAGACAGCAGTGCCGAGTTCCCAGACAGAGCCTCCATGATGGAAGTGCGTCTGCAGGCACAGGAGGATGAGATTACGCTGCTGAAATCCTCATTGGCTGATGCTTTGCGCAGGATCCGCCTCCATGATCAGCTGCTCCCATTACTGAAACAGCAGCTAATTGCAGGTTAGTCGTGTATAACATGCGCTTTCTGATGCAACACTAATGTAGTACAGTACCCAGTGTTCTTGCCAAGTCCTGTTTACAACTGTTGCATATGCAAAGATACTTGTAAACACTGTTTTCACTGTTTTTTTAGATTTTATTAAAAAACATTGGGTTTTTTTAATAGGAAATAAACTCCCAAAAATTCTCACTGCTATGTAGATGACACCCAGCTATATTTATCTATAAAGCCAGTTGAGACAATATAGTCAAATTTCAGGGCCTAGATGTCCTATAATTTCCTACTTCCAAATTTAATAAGTAGTAAAAAATTCCCTGATTAGAAGGGATAGTTAGATTACTTTGGAAATTACTATGTAGACAACAGGTATTCGTTGATGTTCAACCTTTAAAAATCCAGCACATGCTCATTTAATTCTGTTGTTGAAATGATAAAGGGACCATTCACCATTTTTTAAGAAAACTGTTAATTTCTTGCCCATATAAACACTAAAACGTTTTATTTGCTCCACCCAGTTCTCCTTTTCATTCTGTCTACGACAAATTGCTCAGTCCTTCAAATGGAAGTGATGATGGCTAACATCCACGCTCCTTGTTCCGTGCAAAAATATATTCAATTATTATTATTTGCTAATGGCAAGTTTGAGCAGTCCTTCATTAAAGAGTTCATTCAATATAGTTAGTGTTTTTGTAAATGGTCTGTACTTTATTAGTGCTTTTCTACCTATTGCCACTCAAAGCTTTTTACACTGCTCTCACAATCACACACAAACACTCACACAACAATTGGGGAGTTGCTATGCATCTGGCCAAGTTGGGGTTCAGTGTCTTGCTCAAGGACACTTCGACATGTGACCGGAGGAACCGGGGATTGAACCAACAACTGCAAGATTGGGGTACAAATGCTCTACCTTCCTGCGCCACAGTTACAGCTTTTATACTAAAAATGTTTATTTATTTTTTTTTTGTATAAAATTAAAATTATATGGTGGCACCTGGACAAGTTCTAAGCTTTTACACATCAGCAGCCAGACTGTAGCATTAAGATTCTTATGAATATTGAACCCATTCCTTTTAATTACCTTTCGTCACACGACTAAATGTAGTTAATAATGACAACAATTGCTATGAAGGGACGTTTTTCAAGTTGTATCAACAGAGGAGTAGACACATGGTACTGATTAGTGAACCTAAGAAACTGATATGAGAGTTTATTTTACACTAAAGTCACCTAGAATCAGTAGGTGACTTTAGTGTAAAATAAAGAACAGTACTTTCACTGGGTGAAACAATTATAAAAATCAGTCACTATCACTCTGATCCTCTGTCCCACTTTCTCTACTACTCATCTAATTCAGGACTGAGCAGATACATGATGGCTGGTTAAATGTGGAGGCTGCTTGAGATTCCACTAGAACTTGCTCACTGAAGTTATGTGACAATTTATGCTAAATGGTTAGCATAATATTCTGGTAACTTTATTTTAATAAATGACTAATTATTTTATGTTCCTGTAAATAATGTTTATTGTAATTCCTTCCTATTAAATTGAAGTCGTTATCACAGTTTGACATTCCTTTGAGTCATTGCTTGGCAAACTAGTCATAAAGCAAACTAGTTTTGGGACTAGTATAAAAAAATAAAAATCAAGGAAGCCCTGCCATAAATGGTACACATATACTTACTGAGTGTTCATGTCATAGCTGGCCATAATGAGACTAGTATCACTGCAAAATGATAAATAAATAATTAACTGTTACTTTACCTAGTGAACCCAGGTGCTGCAAGGGTGCTGAATCAAGTGTGCTGCTCAGATGGTTGCACCAGCAGCAGGAGACTTTCATCCAGCTCAGCCATTGATGGGATCCAACCCCCCACCAGGTACTAGATCTACATGCCAAGGGCTTAGGAGGACAAGGGCCATTGTCGTTATTATTTTATTCTTTACATATACATGTCATATTGTTTGCTACCTTAGATGCACACTGGTCCATTATAAGCCTGGTTTTGTTCATGTATCTTTGTAATCTGTATGACTGTTCTGTGTTGATCTCAACCTTTGAAACATCTCTAGCCAGCTGTCAGAAAGAGTTGTGACCAATGCCAATGGCCGCACAGGAAACCCTGTGTCCACGGAATCCAGACCAGCAACATTCGACAGGTCAACCCAGACAGAGCCCATCCTTCTAGGAAGGGATACTGGACAGGACAGGGTCCCTCTACCTAGGCAAGTCCAGAGCTTGCACCTGGAGGATGCTCTTCCTTCAGGGCAGCCTATTGAGGAGGTCCGTGCCAAGCTGCACCGTGTTCCTGGTATGGAAGAGGAAGATGAAGAAGATGAAGGAGTAGGGGAGCAGGAAAAGGAACTGAGTTGGACTTCATCAGTGGAGGAGCCCATCCAGCCCACCACGATCAGAAACCTCCAGAGGGACGACTTCCAGGATGGGAGCTGGTCTCCAGATGAACCGGGCTCTACTTCAACTTCAGTGATAACCTCAGACCAGAACCTTGGTTTACGCAATGGACCCCTGGCACCCATCCAGGAAGGAGAGAAGACGGCTCTGTGCGTGACCATGCTCCACCACCCCTCTCTCAATAATAATCCTCTCTCTTGTGATTGACTGCATGACTTTATCTTCAATTTTTCAGTAATCCTTCAATCACTTCTTTCTCTGATTCTGACTTGTGATTCTGCAAACCCCAGCTCTGTTGCAGACCCGCTTATGAAACAATCAGCCTCAGGTTGTCAGGATGTAATGATTACAGCAGGAAACCCTTGGGGGATTACATGCTGTGACATCATGTTGGGTCTAGCCTCCATGTGCTTTCTTTTACATGTGTTTGAGCAGGGGGCTGGGGGTAGTAGTAGTAGTAGTAGTAGTAGTAGTAGTAGTAGTAGTAGTAGTAGTAGTAGTAGTAGTAGTAGTAGTAGTAGTAGTAGTAGTAGTAGTAGTAGTAGTAGTAGTAGTACCTAATTGTGGCATGTGTCCACACTGAGTGTGTAGCACTTTGAGATTTGCAGACAAATGTAAAGTGCTTTATAAATAAAATGATTTCTTATTATGAGTGACATATCCAGTATTAGCACCATGGAACACAGACATTCGAGTCCCCTGGAAAATGGGATGTGAGGGCATTTGAACACAGCATAATGTACAAATGGTTAGTGTTAGAGTTACAGTATGTATAGAAATATACTGAATACTAAAAGTCTGTGGTTTGCGTAACTGTACAGATGTTGAAATGCTATATCTGCATAAACAGCATGTATTGGAGTTAATATTCATCAAAGGAACCACCAGAGTTGCCCTCTCTGTTAGAGCTTTACTGAAACCTCAAGGCTGATGGGTTTTGGATGATGATGATGATGATGCAGGCACGCAGACCTGACACACTGCCCCTTAGGATCTGCCGTTCTGCTGGGTTTTGCACAAACATGCGATGCCTAAAAGTAACACAATTTTTTTTCAAACTGCAGCTCTGTTCTAACCTTAAAATCAGTTCTGTAACATTACCTTCCTCTAATCAAGGATCTCTTGCATGCTGAGATTTTTTTCTTCAATGTGATTGTACTAGTGATCAAGAAGCACAGTACTAAAGTCCTGCTTTGTTTTCTTTGTGCATTACTTTTACATGCATGTGCTATTTTGGCCTGTTTCTTTGTTGTGGCTTGGTCAAATGTCGTGCCCCTATATGGAAAGTCTTAATACCTGGAAATGTTCTCTATAATACACATCCAACTTTTTATTATTACCTCTTTTATATTCTAAGAGTAGGAGTACAGAGAATTGGTAGGAGGGGCTGGTTAACTGTTTCACTTCCTACATTTGAGATCAGTGACGTTTAATAGATGCCGAAGCCTTTTTTTTTTTTTTAAGGTTTGTTACACTTCCTCTGGTAATGATTCTAGAATAATGGCATGTTGCTGGGAAACTGGGGGGCGTCGCATGACAATAACAAATTAATTATGCTTCATACTGCTGTGTGTTTGTCTGTCTTCTTAATCATTGAGCCTTGTTAAACTCAGTTTAAAATCAACAATGCGAACAAAGGTTTTAAAATTGCTGATTTTCACCCTCCCTCTCCTCTACAAGTTGTCAGTTTTAAGTATTATAACTTGTGTTGAGGGTCATTCTTAGTTGTAGGTAAGAGATTAAAGGGTAATTACAATTTGTTACAACTTGGTTGAAATATTTATGGCGTTGTCCAAAATAACTTACACTAATGAAGATGTGCTCACCAGGTTCATTGCTGAGATCTGGTGACATACACAAATGCATTAATATTCACGGAGAAAAGGAGAAAATATCAACATCGACTTACTTTATAGAATGAGAATGCTGAATTTTTAATTTTTTTATTTTTTTAATCTATTGAGGATAAGAGGCTTTCTCACATAAAAGTATAATATTTGTATACAGTACTAACTATAATGCGTAAATCTACTTTCATATTTACCATCTGTATGTTTTGTCATGGCATAATAGGTCTGAATAGTTTTACCAAGTAAACCAAGATCAATGTTGTTTGCAACTAATTCAGATAATCAGTAGATGACGAGCCAGTGCTAATTAAATCAAGAATGACAGTTACTTGCTAGAATTGAGACACTGGCTTCATCTGTCAGTGTGTTTATATCACTTGAGTGACCACGTTACTGTGAGCTTTTTCAGGTTAGCAGAAAGCTGCCATATAAACAAGAAACCTGTTTTCCATATTCAGGTTAGGGGATTAGGGAAATCTGATTTCCCCTGCTAGAGTTCTCCCGGACACATCACCAGATAGCTTTGCCCTGCAGACATAAAAAGGCTGCAGACAGGAAGGTAGTGAAGTACATACTGTGTATGGGGTGATGCCACGTGCTTTTCAAATCAAAGTCTCCCCAAAGTCTGACTGAAACTTAAACTAAGACGTCCAAATAACTTGCTTTCCGCTGCACCTTTTTTTTTTTTTTTTTTTTTTCTTCAATTCAGAAATTTCAAACTGTGAAAAAGAGCTTTGCCGTGTCTGTATTAAGTTACTTAAATCCAGGCATTGTCTGTCTTAAGCCAAGGACCCACTGTTCCAGCTACTTTCATTTGTAAATGGGCCACCTTTAGCATTATAAACTGGCTATGTGCAGCGTTTGATTACAAAGCTTGCTAGACAGATATGGTAACTACTAGGGGCAACTTGTCGTCTTATCTTTTACTGTAGTGAAATCAATAATTGCCATAACCACAAAAATGAAACCCAAATTGTAAAGTTGTAATTCCTTTTAATTATCTTTGGAAGGTATAGAAATGAAATCACAGATATTAAGCATAAAAACGCAAAACATGCATGCCTCTATGTGTACATGGTCTCAAATATTTTGCGTACATAAATAGTGGGATAATTGCATCCATCTGTATAGTGTCTAGAGTCTGTGTAGACACACATTGAGTGTTTACTGGAAGCTGAAGCAGATTCTTTTCCTGTGGCGTTCCAGGGTTCGTAGGAACAGCGAGAAACTTGGGAACACAGAGAGGCAGAGAAAACGTCTGGATAAGAAGGCAGCGTCCTCAACCAACCTCCTCACCCGTTCCCCAAGTCTGGAGAAGTGAGACACACTGCCATCACTCACAGCTGTCACCACGCAGTCACAAACATCACTTTTTCCTCTGGCTGCTGCAGCCTCACATATCTCACATATCATCAAAGAGACACTTCCTGGAACACTGATGGCCCCTGTGAAAATAATAAGATTCCATTCCTAAGAAAATCCCACAGATACACATCATGTGACTCTGAAGTCAGGGACTAGTAAATAAATGATACTAATTTGTAAGAAATTCTTTCATGTCTCAAGTGGCTATTTTGTGTCTCCACAGCCGAGCTAAGGAGCTGATTGCCAGTGCAGGTGAGGTATTTCTTCTTTTTGTCTTCACTGTCTAATATTAGGATAATCCTGAAACTGTATAGTAATGAGAACTAATTGCTTACTAAATATGGATGTTTGAATACTTTGAGCTGTACCTTTTTAAATAATAAGTGGACCAAAAGAATCAGCAACTACTGAGTGTTAAATCGGGGGGGTGGGGGGGGGGAAACAAGGTGGATCCACTTGCTTTGAAGTGTAAGTTTTACTGTTGTAAACTGTGCACATGTTCTCGTCATCTATTATTCAATCTCCGTGAATTTTCGAAGGAACGAATATTTTAACCAATCTCCTGTGAAATTTGTGTGACGTTTCAATTTAAAACATGATAAAAGCATTGCAATATGCATTAAATGTGTTGTAGAAAAGCTGGCTTAAAATACAACCGTGATGTAATTCATCACAAAAACAAGATTTCCGAGATATCAAGGATACAAAGACACACCTGCACACAGACAATCAGAAACCTAGATACCATCACAGTAAGGTAAACAAAGAGCTGAAAAACCAGGTTTCACTGTTTCCTATCATGAATAGGATTAAAGCTACTTTAACTGGAATAATAATTCTGCGTTGCTGCAGACTCCTCTTGGAAATTATTTGAGTAAGTATGATTTTGTTTTCATCGTATTGATGCAAATATTGTTCTTGGCAGCTTTTCCTCGATATGCTGCCTAGCAGACATTGTCCTTAGGTAGGCATGATGGGACAAGATAGATGTTTGCATGATACTATAACGTGTGCATTGCTGTAACAGCACAGTAAGGAATGCTTTTTCCCTCAGAGGTGGGTGTGTTGTAACAGAGGTATAGGCTACAGTATTGATTAAAATGTGGTGTTTTGCCCATGTTGTCATGTGTCTTGACTTTAGTGTTGGCAAGGAACAAGTTGAACTGTGGTTCCGTGCATGTGGTTAGTGTAATTTTTATGAGTGTTGGGCTTTGGTCCGGTTAGCATTGTAACATAGGCCTCATTCCTTTATTCATCAAATGCAGAGTGTTAGAGGATACTCTTCTGACTATTCTTACAAAACAGGATTTCTCTTCTAGTAAACACTAGTGGAAAGTTTAATTTGGCCTCATCATGATGGTTTATCGTTCTCTAAACATGCTGAGTTGTCTATGAAATGGAGTGTTTTGTTTTTTTTTGGAAACATGCCCTGACACAAGTCACAGTTCTATTATAGCCTTTAGATAATAATGGAGTGTGAATTCATACTCCATTATTCATATGAGTTCTGTGATTCACTGCTTATATCTGCTTAGATGTTTGTTCAGTGAAGCACGTTCTCCTGGATTTCCTCACACCCAAGCCAATCAGAGCTTTGCATTGTAGGTAGGAAAGGTGAGATCATTTTCCTGTAGCAGAGTCAGAAACTTCCTAAATATGTTGTTTTAAAGTACTTGTGAATGAGATGATTATGTAAGTGAACTCACAGAAACAAAACACTTTACTTTCTAGACTTTTTTTGATATAGGGAACATTAACTCATCCTTGCCATGCACTACCAAAGCTTTCACACTTAAATCAGAAAGGAAGCTGACAGGACCGTATTGTTACTGATCGACTTCAGCAAAACTGTGACTTTCTGAAATTCAAACTACAAATCGAATGAAATGGGAACAAATCACTCCCTGAATAACTTTTTGAATTTAAACTGAGCAGTGCATCAAGACGTCCCTTGTGTTCTTCTTTTTTGGTAAAAGAAGATGAAGGTGTTAATCTAAAAGTTAAATGGTTTCACTTAAAGTAGAATCCTTTTAGGAATCACAACAGCACAGCAAGCACAGATGTGTCACATGTGTGAAGTAAAATGCAGCCAGCATAAATGTAGTAATAATTACCAAGTGTTGACCGCAAAGGTTTGGGAGCACAATATCAACTTCTCCCTCACATTTACATTTAGTCATTTAGCCGACGCTTTTATCCAAAGCGACTTACGAGTGAGGTACAAGGCAGCAAAAATCTAAGTCAAGGACAAAACATCAAAGCAAAGTCCTATCAGAAAAGTGTTCACAGTTCACGAGATGCAGGTGCAAGAAAGAGCAGAAAGTTTTTTTTGTTTTGTTTTTGTTTAAATAGATTTAAGTGCATAGGAAGATGCGGAAGAGTTCTGTTTTCAGCAGTTTTTAGAATATTGGGAGAGAATCAGCTGAGCGTGCAGAGTTTGGCGGCTCGTTTTGCTTGGTATCTTCTGTGCGGTGCTTCCCTCAGGAAAACTGGCCTAGAAAACAGCTGATATACTATTTAAAAACTGCTTTACAGTACTCCAGCTTAAAACTACCAGGTCATTTGGAGGCTATCTTTATGGCTTAACAAACCCTCTCAACACCAGAAATATCACTCACCATGTGAGCCCAAACACTCCAGAGACTGTTTGGACCGTGGGCGCTGCCTGGAATCACAACCATTGTGGTTAGCCAAGCTGTTGGCTGCACCACTTTAACTCGCCTGACAGAATGATGGATGGTCAGCTCCGCACAGAAGGATGCCAGAAAAACATTTTCTCAAATCTTCCTCTGCTTTCTTTCATTATGCCTCTTCATAACTCATTTGTTTGAGCAATGGCTGCACTTGGCACAAGTCTATATTATTTTTATTTATTTTTTGATTACTGACTGTCGAGGCACGTGAAATATTTGGGGGGGATGCATAAAACAAAGGTCTATTGGCAAATTTAAATATTTCTAATTACTTAATTAATCAAAAAATTTTTTTTTTATTGAATTCTTGTGGATTTCCTGTTCAGCTGGCAGTGGTACTTTCATGTTTTGTTTACACTTAATTTCCATCAGTTAAACCAGCTGTTTAGAGCTGGGTAGCTGACTTTGTTATCTATAGCCCCCAATTTGTAACCCACCCATTACTGTAGCCTTCTCTTCCCCCACTCTGTGCTGCTGTGCTCTAGTCTGGGTTGTAATTGCACTCGTGGTGTAACGTAGAGTGCTGAGGTTATCAAGTTCGATGACAATCTGCACTCCAAAAATAAGAAATGATGGGCGTGAATCGCCTGCCTAGAATCTCAATGCCTTGCAATGCTGTAGTTTCTGTCCCACCCAGCTTAATTGATTTACTGTTTCACCGTCACATGACTTCTTGTTTGTAGTATAGGGATTCTATCATAGCAAGTCCTCCCTAAAACTCAGATAGGCAAGTAGTTACAGATGTGGACATTTCATTGTACTGCCTGCCTTTACCCTCTAGTCTCATAAAAAAGAAGAGTTGCCGAGGTAATGGAGCCAGGTTGTAAGTCCGAAAAAGAAATGGAATCTCAGAATATAAAAGCTTGAAATTTGAAGCTCATAGATTGAACTAGGAGTTGATCTTTAGGGATTCTTAAAGTGGGGTCAACTGCAGTTGGAATCAGCTCTGATTTAAAGCTAAGAGGATCTTGTTTATTTGTCTGGCTAAACTTGTCCTTTCATTCTCACTCAGGATCCCCCGGGTCCAGAAGAGGAACCTACGGCCAAGGTAGAGGCACTGTCATGTTGGGAAGGTCAACACAGCAGTTTGTACTTTTCCAGCAATATTCCAGTCTTCTGATGTAGCCCTTGGTAGCTGATCAGTATTACCATATTGCCCGTAAAGTTTCAATATTGTGCTGGATCCATATATGACATTCACGTCACAAAAACATTTTGCATAGATCTACAAAACCTTCCTCTGATTGACATCTTTACCTTCTACCATTAGTGACAACAGCATTATTCCTGTTTCACATGGCCAACTTTACAGTTGTGTGAAAGTTGATATGATGGTATGGTATGGATGGTATGGTTGATATGATGGTATGATAAATGGTTTAGACAACAGATGGATAAGATGGAGTAAGGCCATGTAGACGGGCTAATTGTCTGGAGAGTTCACTGTGAGCGAGGAGCATATTTACAATTCTGTTAGGTGGCTAGTTCTGATTTGATGGGCTGCTTAAAAAAAAAAAAATCCACCCTGATCTCCTAAGAATACTTTTTGTCTCATGTTGTTACCTCCTTCTTGCTCTGATCAGGCACCACTTCACACAGAAGTCAAGTGGAGTTTGTCATGTAAGAACACATCTTATTCCTACAGTCTCCCACTGTATGTTAAGTGTGTTCAGCAACAACTCTGGACCATGTCTGGATGTGATTCTTTATTCAGTATGTAAAAAAGGGTTTGGTCAGTTAGTGCAGCTTCAGGATTTAAATTTAAAGTTGGTTTCTTAATGTAAGACTTAAAGCCCATTATTCTTAATACGTGATTTACACTTAAGTGACAACTCTTAAGTTTGAGTTTACCACACTGTATTTGACCAAACCTTCTTCCTGGCTTTTATAGCAATATATAAAGTAAAACTATTGAAATTGAAATTACTTTCTTTATTCGCTACATTACTAATTCTTGTCTGTACTTGTTTTCCAGGACAGTCAATCAAAATGTTCATTCGAGGCCGACCAATAACCATGTATATCCCCTCCAACATCCAAAACTATGAAGACCTGAAGATGGAGCCACCCTCAGAGAAACTGGAGCTAGACTGGGTGTATCCTCCCTTTTTATAGGGTTTATCTTACATTTAGATGCTACAAATCTAAAAAAGCATTATTATTTATTCATCTTTTTATATGAGTAAGGAAAAATCAAAAGGTGAAATTTCCACATGCACTGGAACCAGAAATGAAGTTTTTTTTTTTTTTTTTTTTTTCTTCTTGGGGTGAATTGGTCATTTAAGAAATTACATGGAGCAGCAATTAACATGAATGTTACCTTGACGCTGTCATGTCAGCTATGGTTATCGAGGACGGGACTGCCGCGACAACCTGTATTTCCTGCCAACAGGCGAGGCGGTGTACTTCATCGCCTGTGTCATTGTGCTTTACCATATCAACAACCGCACACAGCGCCACTATCGGAAACACACAGACTGTGTTCGCTGGTTAGTAGATGAGTGAACTGTATATTAACTGCATCTATTCTAGAAGAATTGAAAATGAAATTAGCAATAGATGGATAACAAAAGCTGATAAACATGTGGGGAAACGTGTTCACGCTTTCCTTCTGTGAAAGAGATGCTCAGCCTGACTTGGTCTGAATGTGAAATATTGGGAAATGGTTTACCTGACATTTTCATCTTTATTTATGTACAGGTTAAATAAGCAAGGTGAATATTTTATAATGAGCTGGGGCCTGAAATCAGGGCTAATGAAATCTCGATGTTTATGAAAATTTTCCATTAACCTAAGTCTTAAAGGCTGACTTTACTGATATTGAACTTGCTTACTTTGGTTCTTGACAATCATGGTCACCCTGCTCCTATAGAGCTCCTCCAGATTACATCACCTGAACTCAGTGATGAAAAACTGGGGGATGTCATCTGGCTCATAGGGTTTAAGCATTATTGTACATTTACACCTTAAAGTAATGCCATAGAAAGAAAGTTGAAAATTGATGAAGTTGCCCTTTAAACCCATTTAACTCTCTATTGACATGCTGGAAATCAATTCAATTCAATTCAACTTTATTTATATAGCGCCAATTCACAACAAAGTCATCTCAGGGCACTTTACAGAATAAAGTCAAGATTATAAAGATATATAAAGAGAACCCAACAATTCCCCCTGGAGCAAGCCATAGGCAACAGTGGAGAGGAAAAACTCCCTTTAACGGAAGAAACCTCCAGCAGAACCAGGCTCAGGGTGGACGGCCATCTGCCTCGACCGGTTGGGGTGAGTGGAAAGGGGAGAGAGAAAAGAACAGAGCAACAAAAGCAACAACAAAACATCGGGCAGATTGGTAGGATCAGTAGCTTCACGCTGGAAGACACACAGCTTCAAAGCCGGGGGACACCTGCAGAAAGGGACAGAGAGAGGGGGACAAAGACAACTACGGGAGAGAACACACAGAGTTAATGACATACAGTGGTGACAATTGCTGGATGAGAGGAGAGGAGAGATGGTCGAGAGGAGGAAAGGAGCTCAGTGCATTGGGGGGTGGGTCCCCCAGCAGTCTAAGCCTATGGCAGCATAACTATAACTAACTATATGCTTTATTAAAAAAGGAAGGTTTTAAGCCTAGACTTAAAAGTAGAGAGGGTGTCTGCTTCCCGAATCTGAACTGGGAGCTGGTTCCACAAGAGAGGAGCTTGATAGCTAAAGGCTCTACCTCCCATTCTACTTTTGGAAATTCTGGGAACCACAAGAAGGCCTGCATTCTGAGAGCGAAGTGGTCTACTGGGATGATATGGTGCTATGAGGTCTTCTAAATATGATGGAGCCTGAACATTCAGAGCTTTATATGTAAGAAGCAGGGTTTTAAATTCTATTCTGCATTTAATGGGAAGCCAATGGAGAGAAGCTAGTGAAGGTGAAATATGATCTTTCTTGCTAGTTCCAGTCAGCACTCTTGCTGCAGCATTTTGGATTAATTGCAGGCTCTTTAGGGAGTTACTGGGGCATCCTGAAAGTAGGGAATTACAGTAGTCCAACCTAGAGGTAACAAATGCATGGACCAGTTTTTCGGCATCACTTTGAGACAGGATGCTCCTAATTTTGGCAATGTTCCGTAGGTGGAAGAAGGCTGTTGTAGAGATTTGTTTTATATGTGAGTTAAAGGATAGATCCTGATCAAAAATAACTCCAAGGTTCCTTGCAGTAGTACTGGAGGCCAGACTTATGCCATCTAGTGTAACAATATGGTTCAACAAGCCAAAAAAAAAAAAAGAAAGAACATCACTTTCCAAACCTACCATTCACCTCAGCCCTGATCTGCAATGCACATCCAATGCGTGTAGCACAGATCTGGGATGTGAACAGCACACTGGCATGTTACTAAATGCACATGAACCATTTTAAGCCCAGCAATGTACAAAGTTACACTTAGGTTTGAGAATCTGATGTCTCTAATGACAGCTAGGCTTTAAAAAAAGAATAAGCATGTTCAAATCAAGCTTTGGAAGCAGGGGACTTTCCCACTGCTTCATGCATCATGTGCTGTAGTTTGCTTTTTCTGAGCCTAAATACCATCCTCCAGTGGAGTACATTGGGATTTTTTTATTATTATTTTTTTTTAGTACCTCAAACTGAATCCTAGTCCTGACTGACTTATTTTGGCAGCCTTTCCTGACCACAATGGGATAAATTCCTACATGCTTTTTGTACTCAAGTTAGAGACAAACTTGTATTCAAAGGGATTTTGTATTCACACAGAATAAAGTGGTTGGAAAAATGAACGAAACAACTAGACAGAGCCAGATTAAAACATTTCACCAAACTTTGGGGCACAGAAGCACCGGTAACATGACAAACTTGCCTTGGACATCACCCCAGTATCGTTGTTTTGGTGTGAATATATGCGACTTGATGACCAAGGTTTGTGTACTGCTTTAAGTTAATTTGGTAGTAGCCTGATCATCCATTTAGATTTACGTCATTATTGGGTCTAACACTGTGTTCAGTTTATTACCTGTGTCTTGGTATTTAGTTTTATTTTAGCAATTTAGTCAGACAACAATCTGTTTTTGAAACTCATCTATGCCCTCTGCCGTTTTCTGTTGGATTCAACCTGTTAACAAGGTATCATCCCTAAAGGTCTCTGCTAATGTCTTAACTTCAGCTACAACTCACTGAAAGCAAATGGTTTAAAGATCATATTGAAGCTAAATGGATTAGGTTACTAGATGAAAATAGCAAAGAGGTTGTCCTCCTCATTTTTGCCAATTCTGCAGCTCTCCACCTCTCTACTCTCAACTTTGAGACTTTTTCTCTTTTATTTTGATGATACAGCCCATAAGGACTGCAACCACAAGGGGGCACAAGCCAGTGTTTTCTTGTGTCAGTCCCAAGTCTAGATAAATGCAGAGGGTAGTGTCAGGAAGGGCATCCGACGTAAAACATATGCCAAATTAAAAATGCAAATCATGACAATGACTTCCACAACGGATCGGTCGGGGCCCTGGTTAACAGCAACCGTCGCTGGTGCTGTTGACCTACAAGGTACCGGTGGAAATTGGACTACTGTCGGTCGAAGAAGGAGAGGAGGAAGGTGTGTTCGTAGGCAGAGAGAGAAGAGGAAAGCTAAGAATTTAGGACTGACAGTAGGGACTTTGAACGTTGGGACTATGACAGGGAAGGTTAGAGAGTTGATTGACATGATGCAGAGAAGGAAGGTGGACATACTGTGTGTCCAGGAGACCAGGTGGAAAGGTAGCAAGGCTACAAGCTTAGGAGCAGGGTTTTAGTTGTTCTACCATGGGTCAGATAGGAAGAGAAATGGAGTAGGAGTTATCCTGAAAGAGGAGTTTGTGAGGAATGTTCTAGAGGTGAAAAGAGTATCAGACAGGTTGATGAGTCTGAAGCTGGAAGTTGAAGGCTTGATGTTCAATGTTGTTAGTAGTTATGCCCCACAGGTAGAATGTGAGTTAGAAGAGAAGGAGAAATTCTGGAGTGAGTTAGATGAAGTGATGCAGAGCATCCACAGAGGTGAGAGAGTGGTCATTGGTGCAGATTTCAATGGACATGTAGGTGAAGGGAACAGAGGTGATGAGAATGTGATGGGCAGGTTTGGTCTTCAGGACATGAACACAGAAGGACAGATGGTGGTAGACTTTGCAAAGAGGATGGAAATGGCTGTAGTAAACACTTTCTTTCAGAAGAGGTAGGAACATAAGGTGACGTATAAGAGCGGAGGTAGAAACACTCAGGTGGACGACATCTTATGTAGACTGTAATCTGAAAGAGATCAGTGACTCTAAAGTGTTGGTAGAGGAGAGTGTAGCCAGACAACACAGGATGGTGCTGTGTAAAATGATGCTGGTGATGAGGAAGATGACGAGGACAAAGGCAGAGCAGAGGTTGAAGTGGTGGAAGTTGAAAAAGGAAGAATGTTGTGTAGTTTTCAGGTAGGAGCTGAGACAAACTCTGAGTGGTCAGGAAGTAGTAAAGATTAGTAAGAGTGAAGTGAGGAGGATGTTGAAGAGGATGAAGAGTGGAAAGGCAGTTGGTCCTGATGACAAACCTGTGGAGGTATGGAAGTGTCTAGAAGAAGTGGCAGTAGAGTTTCTGACTAGTTTGTTTAACAAGATCTTGGACAGTGAGAGGATGCTGAGGACTGGAGGAGAAGTGTACTGGTGCCCATTTTTAAGAACAAGGGAGATGTGCAGAGCTGTGGCAACTACAGAGGAATAAAGCTGATGAGCCAAACAATGAAGTTGTGGGAAAGAGTAGTGGAAGCTCTGCTAAGGGCAGAGGTGAACATTTGAGAGCAGCAATATGGTTTCATGCCTAGAAAGAGAACAACAGATGCAGTATTTGCTTTGAGGACGCTGATGAAGTACAGAGAGGGTCAGAGGGAGTTGCATTGTGTCTTCGTAGATTTAGAGAAAGCGTATGACAGGGTGCAGAGAGATGTGATTTGTAGTGAGAGCAGGGAGCAGGTGGAGGAAAATCTAGAGAGGTGGAGGTCTGCTCTGGAAAACAGAGGAATGAAGCTTAGCCGCAGTAAGACAGAATACATGTGTTTCAATGAGAGGGACCCAGTTGGAACAGTGAGGTTACAGGGAGCAGAGCTGAAGAAGGTGCAGGACTTTAAGTACTTAGGGTCAACGGTTCAGAGCAACGGTGAGTGTGGAAAAGAGGTGAAGAGGCGAGTGCAGGCAGGTTGGAACGGGTGGAGAAAAGTGTCAGGTGTGTTGTGTGATAAAAGAGTATCAGCGAGAATGAAAGGAAAGGTGTTCAAGACGGTGGTGAGACCAGAGATGTTGTTCGGCTTAGAGACAGTGGCACTGAAGAAAAGACAGGAGGCAGAGCTGGAGGTAGCAGAGCTTAAGATGTTGAGGTTCTTTTTGGGAGTGACGAGGATGGACAGGAATGAGGACATCAGAGGGACAGGTCATGTTAGATGTTTTGCAGATAGTCAGAGGACAGATTGAGGTGGTTTGGACATGTTCAGAGGAGAAACTGTGAATATATCAGTAGAAGGATGCTGAGGTTGGAGCTGCCAGGCAGGAGGTCTAGAGGAAAAACAAAGAGGAGATTTATGGATGTGGTGAGAGAGGACATGAAGTTAGTTGGTGTGAGAGAAGAGGACAGAGTTAGATGGACACACATGATTCGCTGTGGTCACTCCTGAAAGGGAACAGCCCAAAGGAAAAGAAGAAGACAGCCCATAACCTTACTGTTTTTTTCCTCGATGTCACAGCTACAGTTTAAATGTAATGACTGTTAAGTGAATTCTTAGAAATGCTTCTGCTTCCTTAAAATTCAGGAACGCAACAAGTGAATTAATAACGTCAGACTTTACAGTAGTATTTTAAACCTGACTGTGAACAGTATCATATGGCCTCTTTAAATATGGTTTATCCCATACAACCTCTTCTGTTATTTAGTTATTGTTATTTACTCTTTTTTTTTTTTTTTTTTTTCTGTAGCCTTACTCTCCATCCTGACAAAGTGCGAGTGGCATCTGGGCAAACTGCAGGAGTAGATAAAGACGGAAAGGTGACGTCTGCTGCGATAGACGGCGTGAAACATCGTTAAATGCTTTTCTTGTGTACACTTACACATGAGGCATTAATACATATATAGTTTAATCAATTTAATTCAAATGATTTGCTATGAACATAGCTGGACATGTCACTGGTAACTGTTATGCACATATATACTGTGAATTATTTACTAATTGTAATGTTAACTTCTCGCTAAACAAATCTAAATGTACTTATGGAATGACTCTGCATTACATGTCTATTGTATTATTGGTCTTTTGTAACTACATGCGGAGCATAAATATGTGTTTGTGTTTTAGCCCCTGCAGCCTTGTGTTCATATTTGGGATTCCACTACCCTGGTCACACTACAGCAGATCGGTCTGGGAACTTTTCAGAGGGGGGTGGGATCAGTTGCATTTTCTTTTGCTGTGAGTGAACTTATCAACATAACTTACCATTCTGAAATATTTCGTATTCCTAAGTACCCATACTAAAAATGGCAAAGTAGAACTTATTGGAAAGACTTAGTTAATGCCACTTTTTTGCTTCAAGAATAATGGCAGTAGAAATGTGGTTTTGTTGTTTTCAGGACTCTGGAGCGTTCCTGTGTGTGATTGATGACTCTAATGAACACATGCTGTCAGTATGGGACTGCAACAAAGGGACCAAGCATGCAGAGATCAAGGTAAAGAGATGTCAGAGTAAAGTCAAGATTGATTCTAAATGAACTAATTATGATAATCAGCATTTAAATGATTATTAATAAAGACATTTTAATGGCTTTACAACAGTAAGGCTTTATTTACAATATTCAAAGCAGGAATATTCACACGTAATTAATATTAGCTGACATTACTAAACAGTGTTACAATGACAAATTCAACAGTGAATATATATAGTCTGATTGATTTTTGGCAAGTCTGCAGATTCAGCCTCAGTACTGGAGGAGACACACAGCTACATTAAGGCCTTTAGTACGGTTCAGGGGCCACTGTGGCGCCGGAAGGTAGAGCGGTCGTCCACCAATCTCGCACTTGTTGGTTCGATCCCCGGCTGCTCCGGTCACATGTCAAAGTGTCCTTGAACTTGTCTATTTTCTTTGTGTTGGTTTTACAGAGTACCAATGAGGCTGTGTTTGCTGTGGAGTTTAACCCCAGTGACAGCACCAATATCATCACCTGTGGCAAATCCCACGTCTACTTCTGGACGCTCAGCGCAGGACAGTTCACCAAGAAACAAGGCATCTTTGGAGTAAGACTCACTTGAACCTATCCTGATTGTACTTTGTGGGAGTTTGCAGTGTCCTTAAATCAGCTTATTTCCGATTTCTGACTAAGTAAATACTACGACAGGAAATTTACAGCTTCTTCAGTTTGACCTGAATAAGGAAGTGGGGGGGGGAAACGGAGAGAAGTGATGGTTGTGATTAGCCGTTTACAGTAGCATACCATTTATATGTCAAAAGAAAATAATGTAAAATGTCATAGGTGTCTCACATAGTATCTATGTATAGCTATCAGATTTTGTGTTTTTGGCTATTTGCACATTTGTTGGGTGTCAGGTCAGACAAAGTTGTGTGAGGAAAACTTAGTGATGTTTTTCCTAACAGAACTGTTATTTTCTGTTTTCCAGAAATACAAGAAGCCCAAGTTTATCCAGTGCTTTGTTTTTAGTCTGACTGGAGATGTTCTGACCGGTGACTCTGAAGGAAACATTCTGACGTGGGGAAAATCCGCTGCAGATATTAAAACTCTGGGTAAAGGAGCCAAAGGTCAGTGACTACAGTAAAAACTCCAAATTAAAGCACAAATCTGTGGAGACAGATCTCCCATCTCTGCAACTCTATTCAGCCACGTGGCGAACTCAGATCTGCTTCATTTCACATTTATTGTGGCAACCGTGCTCCTTAGATTTGAAGTTTTACAAATGATTTCTTACATTACGCCTCAGAGACCTTCCAGATCATGCGTCAAACGAGAGCCCACGAAGGCAGCGTGTTCACTCTGTGCACCCTGCAGGGTGGCGCTCTGCTCAGCGGAGGAGGGAAAGACCGCAAGATCATCCGCTGGAGCGCTGATCTGGCACCTGAGAGAGAGTGTGAGGTGAACCACAGCTGTATTTGTGCATGTGATACTGTTGGTGCAGAGATCTGTGGAGTCGCATAAAAAGAAAGGCATTTTGATTAATATTATGACATAATTTGTTTTCTCCAGATTCCAGAAAAGTTTGGGGCAGTTCGTACCATTGCTGATGTGGATGGAGAGGAAATATTAGTTGGTACAACCCGTAATGCCATCCTCAGAGGCACCTTCTCTGATGGATTTGTGGCCATAGTACAGGTAGATTTAGAACTGCTACATATTTTTGGACTAAACTTCCAAATGCTTTTACATATACTGTATGTACTGCACCAATATTACAGGGGGGGCCTAGTGGCTCTATGAGTAGAGCATCAGGTTGGGATATAGGAGGCTGCGGGATCGTGTGCCCCCCCCCACACACCCCACCAGACTTGGTCCCGAGCCCAGATAAAAATGGAAGGGTTTCTCATGCCAACTCAACGTGCGGAAGATGTAATAAAGCCAACGGTTCTTGAGCAGCTAGTCCCTCAGAAATTTATGCTACACACAGCGCAAGTAGTTTTCCACACAGCAGCAGGTTCAGGGAATGGAGTTCATATCACTGAAAGTTACAGACATTAACACAGTATTAGCTGCATGCCTTGTTTCCTGTAAATCCTTTGATTAGGTGAAGGCAAATGCTGGAATCCACTAACAATAAAACAAACTAAATAAGAGTCCGAAGGGCCCATGTTACATCAGTTTAGATCCAGCTGGCACAAGAATACGTTTTAGCAATGTCTCCACTGACCACAGGAATGTGAATTTCTCCTCATTTTTTAATGTATCTGTATGAAACTGAAATAATTTCCTGACATACAACAAGAAGCCTAAAGCCCCAGCTAGCAGACCATAGTGGCTACAGTGCTCATTATATCACACAAATGTTACACTAAATATTTGGAAGCATATGGAACATTTAGTGATTATAATGAATCTTACTAGTAGTTGCGTTACAGAAGCTTGTAATATGTTACTTTGAGAATTTTAGAGGTGATACTAAGGACTTGCTGCTTTTTCTCCAAAGATTAGTTCAAAGCGCAAAACAGATTTGTTTGCAAATATGCAGAATCATTTTCTGAATAACCCCAAGTAGAAAATGATTCTGTTGTGTGGCTTAAACAACCAATGCTTTATTTCTGCATGTTTACTATGCAGCATGGTTCACGGACCTTTAAAGAAACCACATTTCTGTGCTACAGCCAGGTGTTCACCCAAGCTAGAGGCAAATTTGAGTAATATTTTCCTGCCCTGCACCTCTCTGCTGATGTGAATTTCCCATGCCAGGAAAAGTAAGATATAGATTTTAAACATTTAAATTGGTGGAACTTGAACACATTTTATTGTGCACATATACATTCTTTACTTTAAACATCAGTTATCGCAGACAGACCAAAGAAACTACAGATTTTCCTCTTCTGCTCCTTCATTTTAAACAGGGTGGCCAAGACATTAGAACCACCTCTTAGTATAATGCACTCCACCAACCACTATGACCTCAATAATAAACACACAGTAAGATTATCATCTTTCAGACAGTTCAGCTTAAAAACCGGGAAATTATAACCCTGTGAAGGTACAACTCCTGTCAGCGCTCCTGCTTTGGATTGTATTAGATTGTACAGTAGGAAAACTGATCCGTTGCACATTGGAGGGGTTGCATTTAACACTTTCACTGATTAAAAACTGTTGATTTACTCTGTTTGTCTCAGGGTCACGTAGATGAAATGTGGGGGCTGGCCACGCACCCCTCTAACAACATTTTTATCACCTGTGGTCATGACAGACAGGTGTGTTTGTGGAACGCAGAAGACCACAAGCTGGAGTGGTGCATCACCCTGGAGGTAAGACACACTGACACTGACCTATATGCACTCACATTATTTGCAATGAAGAAGTTTTTCCATAAAGTGACAGGTTTTGTACTAAACGCCTGGATAGTGATTCCAACCCTGTAACTTAGACAAAACATTTTCAGATCCTTTCAATTTTTGCTCAACTTTTGTTTTATGTAGATTTACAAGCCCCATTTGTAATATATTAAATGTACGTGTACGTAGTTGTTTTCTTGCATGGTTACTTGCATGTATGGATGCAGACACAAACTGTGTTCCCTTACAGTGTTTTTTAGACGTTAAGCTCATTAGTTGTGAGATCGCCAGCCATTTTTTTTTTTTTTTACCACTAGACAATACGTTGGCATCAAATTCAAAATTAGCAAATATTTTTCAAAAAACAATCATTCCTCACATTCAACATTTGATATGTTGTCTTCGTGCTGTTTGCAATCAAAAAGAGGTTATTAATGAATTGTTTTAATGACGGCTAACAGTATCAATGCTTTTAGCCATTATTATTATTATTATTATTATTATTATTATTATTATTATTATTATTATTATTATTATTATTATCCCTCTGTGTCATTGACAGGAGTACGGATTGTGTGCTGGTTTCTGCCCTAAAGGATCCGTGGTATCAGTCGGCCTCAACACAGGAAGGTAAGACAAGACAAAGACCCATAGTTAAAGTAATCTATATGATTGAGGATGATGAAAACAACTTTTTATATATGATATGACATAGATTTAACTCAAAAGAAAGTGAGAAGCACTAAAAAGCAACTCTAACTTGTATTCACTGGTAAAAATGAGCCTCTTGCTATCCAGTCTGCTATAATAACTGAAGAATCTCTGCCTGTCCGTTTATGTCTCTGTTTAACTTCCTTTATCCTTGTGTAACCCTGACAGGTGGCTGGTTCTTGACCTGCTGACCCGAGAGGTGGTCTCGGAGTCTATTGATGGAAACGAGCAACTGTCAGTCATGAGATACTCACCAGGTCAGAGTTTACCACCCGCTCTTTCTTTCTGTCTTTCTTTCTTTCTTTCTTTATTTATATATATATATATATATATATATATATATATATATATATAAATAAACCCACATTTTGCAGACAAAAAGCCTTTTTTAAGTTTTATTTGGACATTTTTTACTTTATTTTGATAGATGAGAGCAGCAGCAAAGGTTCTTATTACGGTTAGAAAGTGTCTTTAATCATGATGCTACCTGCATACTTCACACACACGAATGAGTAACTCACTAATACAAAATAAACATCTAAGCAATTCAACTGTTACATGTAATGTAGTCAACAGTATTCCTTTGTAAATTGTATCACCCACGCTAACCTTCCTGCAACCCAGCAGAACGATTGATATGGATAAATTTGTGATGGGGGGCTAATAACGGCTAAAATACACATTGAGTGGTTGTGATCAGAGGCTTATTTCAATAAGAGCAGAGATGTGGAACACTGACGGAACCACACACCAAGACGTCAGTCTAAAACAGATTCCCCCCACGTTCTCACACCTAATAAAAGAACATAGACACTGAGGAAAAATATAGTGGAAATCCCCCTGAACTGTATGAATGGCCTCTTGTGTTTTCAGATGGCAGCTTTTTAGCTGTTGGCTCTCATGACAATTTCATCTACATCTACAGTGTGACGGAGAATGGCCGCCGTTACACTCGCTTCGGGAAATGTAATGTGAGTTTAATATCAACCACCCACTGTCCATTTCGTTCCTGATATTTTCTCATGATCCATTTTTTGTGTGTCTTTTTTTTTTTTTTTCTCAAAAACAGAAAAGGGATTCACCAGAGTTTGATGAGATTCTGAATGTTTCTTATAGTCAACAAAGTATAGATGCAGAGCCTAACAACTGCTTCATATTTTGTTAGCAAATATCACATGCCTATACAATACTTCATAAAGTATCTTATCTGTATTTGTTTTGTGAAAGTTCTAGTGATTCTTATGATACAAAAAACATTACAAACACATCAGTTAGCAACAGTGTGTTTTCTCAGTGTTGCACTACTGTTACGCATACTTGCAAAGAAAAGACCATCTTGTTCATGGGCAAAGATTGTTAGCAAAGTGAGTGGGGAACTCCTCCTGGAATTTCCTATTGAACGCTCAATTTCAGTTTTTGATGTACTAGCTCATTGGTTTGACTCTTGGGGATGTAAACTTTTGCAGCCAATTGCATCTTTGTTTCTCTTTCATGGGATGCGTTGACGATAAAGTGCCAAAAATCCCACGGGAAAACAACCGGCCTTGCGTTTTCACCCTGATTTCATTGTTTGCCTATCTCATCAGGGTCACTCCAGCTTCATCACTCACCTGGACTGGTCCAAAGATGGAAAGTACATCATGTCTAATTCGGGCGACTATGAGATCCTTTACTGTAAGTGACCGTGTGTTTTTGCACTTCCAACCTTAGACAGTGTGACAGTCTATTGTTCTGACCGTGAATGTGTTTCCCCAGGGGACATTGCAGCAGGGTGTAAACTGCTGAGAAATCGCTTTGAGAGCAAAGACAGACAGTGGGCCTCCTATACCTGTGTGCTGGGCTTCCATGTCATGGGTGAGGAAGCCAAATGTTTTGTCCTTTTTCAGGTCAGACTCTTACATTCAAAACTTCTAACCACTATGCTGCTGTGGTCTTCCAGGTGTGTGGTTAGAAGGCTCTGACGGCACAGACATTAATGCCCTGTGTCGCTCTCACAGTGAGAGGCTGGTGGCTGTGGCTGATGACTTCTGTAAAGTCCACCTCTTCCAGTATCCCTGTCCTAAACTAAAGGTAACGCTCACATAAATCATCTTCCTCATTAGTTCTTAAACTTTTTATTCTTGTCAACCTGTCTGTTAACTCCCTTTACATACACTTCAAATATTGTTTTTATGTGATTCCTTGACAAAACAACAAACATTTTTACATGCTCTCCCCCAACTTGACACAAATGATGCAAGAAGAAAATTAGTTAACCTTATCAAATAACTGTAATCACAATATTTTGAGAGCTGAAGCACATCGGGGGGTAAAGGTTTCAGAATTTCTGGCAGAACTGTTGATCTTATCACCAGCCTTTTTATACGTTTGTTCTTTTCTGTAAAGCCAAGCAGGGGAAGTGGACGTTGGATATATTGTGGTCTATTACAATGTAGTGATCCAAAATGGACTCTCTTTCCCCTCCAGGCACCGAGCCACAAGTATGAAGGCCACGGTAGCCATGTGACCAACGTCTGCTTCACCCACAGCGACTCCCACCTGCTCTCTATGGGTGGCAAGGACACCTGCATCCTTCAGTGGAAAGTGATAAGAGGTGGTGTAGGCAGCAGCAGGGAGAGACTGCCCTCCTCCTCCTCCACCTCCACCAGTTCCCCAGAACCGGCCACAAGCTAGGAAGGACTTGTGTTATTAAAAATGACAAAAAATGAAAATGTTTACACATGAACAGAGAGGTATGTTGGTCAGTGTACAGCAGCCACAGTCATGAACTAAGTCTGTCTGTGGTGCCACTGCTGGCAGCTTCAAACAGAACATGTAGAGAAATTCTCTTCAGGAGGAATCTCCATTGAATTTTACACTTCCACACCTCTATAATCCTGTAAATCCTTGGGAAACTGGACAGTGTGACACCTTCCATGACTGGGATTATTTGTCATTCATTGGACATGTGGTGAGGATCATTAGAATGGTCATTTATACTTGCTGCCACAGAACATGGCTTGACTTCTGTGGTGACAAGACTTTGGTTTCAGTTAACGTTCCTTCTTCCTAAACATTTAGTCCATGTTGCTTAACGCAGGTTACCAAAGTGCTGCATTGTGGCCGTTGTGCCTGTAACGATGTTTGCATAATGTTTTTGTACATAATTTTAATACTTTAAACCGTGTTCAATTGTTAATTGTTAATATTGAAGCTGTTTATGCCTGTATTTGACCGACTGTGACAAACGTGCTCCAAACAAATCCACTTTTCTGCCTAATGAATTAATAACAATAGATCAGTACACTTGAAAATGATTACTTTAGTATAGATTTATATTTAAAAGGACATTGGGAATACTTTGATATATCTGCCAAACTAACAATAAAAAACTGAAGACTGGAAAGTGCATTAAGTGTGAAGTGTCACTAGTGGGCAGTGCTGCTCTTGCAACTGTGTGCTGTGTGTGTGTGTATGTGTATGTGTGTGTTGAGGAAATGGAAGTTTTCACACTACATGTCCCTGTCAAAGAAACCTAATTTTTAACATTGTTGGTGCCATAGAGCAGCGTGCTCATCCAGTTCAGGTCAGTTTATAAAATGTGATACTAAAGTCTGCTGACAAATATCTTCTTATAAGAGAAGATAACATGTAACTGAGTTAGTGCCCTTCAGTTTGAAGGTCAGGACCCACTAAACGGTGAATAATGAAGTACTGAGCTTTTCAATACTACAAAAAATAGTCTATTAAATCGTAACTTCAACTTAATGTTCCACTTAAAATATATTTTAAAGCTTCAAAAGTAAAAGTGTCTATGTGACATAACTATATATTGATTATAATGTGTTACACAAGTGGCGTTTTTGGACTATTATTACTTATGCATCAGCTTGAAAATATAATTTACAGAATACTGTGCAGCTGGTTGAGGTGGGACTGACTTTACTTATGGTTTCACACAGAACTATTCACTGTGTCCTAAAATACATATGGGGTTTTGGTGGTGTACTAGAGTAAATGGTGTTTCCTCTAAAATGAATTGTGTCAGACACCTAAATAACCATAAAACATATTTAAAATACAAAATCTTCAATGTTGTTTTTAACTGCAACACTTCTCACATCGTAAATGTAACAAACCTTAAGTTTAGGAAAGATAACATTTCTGTCAGACATTTGTATTTCTTTTATCGTTTAGTTGCTTGCTGTATCTGTAGGAAATATAACTCATAAAATCATCAATAATGTAAATACTCAAAGTCAAGTTAAGAGAAATTTGGGACTTTGTAAAACCCCGAACTGCTTACTTGGTAAAAACTGAGTGATACCGTATCTCAGAATAAAGCTGGAATAATAAAAATAATAAAAAGCAGGCAAAGATATAAACAAAAAGGGAAAATACTGCAGTATTAAACAATGTAATGAGATTTACTAGATCAAGAAGGTATATGCTGTAGCTACATATGAACTTAAACCAATGGGATTCAAGATAGCAGGTTGTAATATTAAAATTATAACATATGGTAGTAAATTATGGAAAAAGCATGACAACCCTTCTCATAATAATTTTGTGTTTGTATTTAATTATGGTAACTTAAAAATGTATAATGGAAAATAGAATAAGTCTCACTATCATGTGGACTTTGTATCTTAAAATTATCATTCCCACAACTTTCTTTACCTTGTATGTGTGTGTAAAAAGCGAGGACCTAATAGTTTCTGTCCACTATAGAATACATAACGTTGTGTGGGAGTTTGTATATCATTATACAACTGGTTATTTATTAAAAGAATGCCAGTGAAAAGGTTAGCGAGATGGCGGAGATTGCCGATAGTCTCCGAAGATGACGATTGCGTTACGAACGAAGGGGACCAGTGAGTGTGTCTTCTTTGCGCGAGTGTGTGTGTTGAACTAAGCTGAGGTGAAGAAGAGGAGGATGAAGCTGGGAGCGGAGGATGGGAGGAAGAGTGGAGTAAGAGACAGGCTAGCTGTTTGTGAATGAGTGAGTGAGTGAGGGAGGAAGAGGAGAGGAAGGTCGTCTGAGGAACCGAAAACAAAGACACGATTTTTTTTTTTTCTAGGAATTAAGGTCCGGAACAATACCAAAGGAAACTTTAAACTTTTTACCCGCCACAGCTTGCTTCTTGTGCCCGGAGCCGGCTTTGTTTCGCGGCGGGAGTATCTACGATAAATGAAGGATTAAAAATAGATCACCATCGACCTTTTTACCCAAGCGGGGAATGCCCTAGGACTGATTTTCCAAAAAGGTTAGGAGAGAATGGCGGCTAACATGTACCGAGTGGGAGGTAAGGAATGTTTTACATTTTTAAGACGCCCCCCCCCCCCACACACACACACACAACGTGATTGTTCGTTTCGACAGCAAGGTGGCTAGCTAGCTGCTAGCCGTCGGCTGTGTTCGCTTAGCCGCTAACTACTGCTAGCTTTTTCCTAGCGTTTATACGTGTGTCCACTCTTGCATGAAAGGACGTCAAAGGTATTAAAACGTCCAACAGTGTGATGTGTTTTTAGCCCAGAGGGCAAAACGCAAAGTACTCCCAACATTCTTACTGGACTTCTATTGAGATATTATCTTGTATTCGGTGTGGATACAATAATGCCAGCAATATGTATTTTTAGAAGCCATAAACTTTTACAAAAGATTGCTGTGATATCAGACTAGTTTCCTGTGCCCAAAAAAAAAAAAAAAAAAAAAAAACCCACGGCGGGCGGCTGCCGAGCACCATGAACCTGTTCCGGAGGGTTGCATTTGATTTTAAAATTGATGCAAAATTTAAAATGTGGAAAATGTAGTTTGTGTGCCATTGCATTTGTGGTGGCAAATAAAGGAAGGAGCCGTAAACTGTCAGTTGCTCATGTGGAGCTTGTACATATGGTAACGTCCTGGAAGTGAACACAGTGCTAGTTAGAATTAGCTTGTAGCTGTTGATAGGTCATCGGCCAACTAATTTTAGCGACAACTGTAGTAGCTAGCTAAAGCTGGTCAGCTAGCTTTGTTAGTGGGATGGGTTAATTTCATTATCGCCTCCGCCATATCACTCCATATGCAACGGATTAGCCGTTAGCCGTGCTAGCTAACTTAGACTTCTAAGTTTTGTTAGCCCAGCGTAACGTTTTGTACTCAATGTGTTAGCCGGTGCCATAGCTTCCTGTAACGTTGAGCGATTAACTTTGCTATAGGATGTCGCCTTTATAATGTTTAGCACTAGTTACTACGAAACAGTGGCAAGTGGCTCATGTTAACGTTAATAGTTACCGGAAAGCTAAAAAGTTAGCTAACAGCAACTTAACATTTCAGTCTCGGTGACATTTCACGTCTCATGTTTTACTGTTGACTTTAAATTGCCATTGGATGGAAACTGTAGCATGGGCAAAACAAAATCCTATAACAAATTACCAGTACCTTTCATGTCACCTGATGAAATTGCTAGTGTTGGTCTGATAGTGAAGTGTTGCAGGTTGCTTTATTAATAATGATGACCCCAATTATCTCATCCCACGTATCTGTTAACATCGTGTTTCCAAACGTCATCGTCATTTTGAGAGAAATGAGACTGCTAGCAGTTTCCTCGAGTGTAGTTTTCAGTTAAATCTGCCCTGCGATTTGAAGGAGTCACCTCGTCCTCTCATTGCTTCTTCCCCCTTTATTGTCTGTCTGATTTGAGGACGATGGTGGGACTTGTGTAACTACCTTCTTTTACTCTCTTTCTCTGGCAGCAGCATTGGCTGAATTGACAGTGAGAGGCTGTGACAGGCTTATCGCTGTGTAAGGTCATGTAAAAGTCTAGGCTACTTAGGTCATGCTGGTAAAACAGCTTTTTGCAAAATACGCTGCATAACTCTGTACTTAATGTCTTATGTTGTTTTTCATGAAATTGTAATATTCCACAGCAATGAGAAATTATTTGTTATAAGGTTGTATCTGTGTTTATGTCTTCTACATAATTTTCCCATCTGTACGCTAGTTAGTTTTATAACTAGTAGCTCAGTTGGGGAGGCAGTCATCCATGGACCACAGGGTCAGTGGTTCGATCCCCTGTCCCGACTATATGTCAAAGTGGGCTAGACACTGAAGGCCTAACAGTCCATTTCCCTCCCAAGCTGTGCAGTGCCGGTCCAAGCCTGGTAGAAATTGGGGAGGGTTGCGTCAGGAAGCATCCGGCGTAAAAACTGTGCCACATCAACATGCGGACAATGATCCGCTGTGGCGACACTGAACTCACGGGATAAGCTGAAAGGACGAAAAAAAAAAAAAAGAAACTGGTTAGTTTTATGGGGGCATGAGCCTGAAACTGCTAGTATCCACAGCACAGCTTTGTTTTTGTTTTTTTATTAAAAAGGTGTGTTTTATTTTGTTACACTGTTTCAAGTAACAAAAGTAATTATGGACAGATTTTAGCTGATGGAGAGTTTTGATTAATGTTGTTCATAGCTACATTTTGATACAGAAATGGCAACGAATGCCACCAAAAATTGCAATACCAACATTCACCTTTTAGCAAATAGAGATGGGTGGAAATGGCCTTTTTCCAAGTTATTTACTGTCAAAATATTATTATTTGATAATTATTGTTACATTGATGAGATGGCGCTAGCTCTTAAATGTGACAGTTTTAATTGTCTTACTTCATATTACATATAACCTATTTAGCCATGTTTGTACGAACCAAACATGTTATTTTCTGACATCGTTTTAGGGGGGCCTTGTGACTCAGTGGGTAGAGAATTGGGTCAGACCGCAAGACTGAATCCCACCCTACCAGGTTAGGCCCCGCCCATCCACCAAGGCCCCCCTTGTTGCCGGTCTCGAGCCCGGATAAAAATGGTATGGTTGCGATAGGACGGGCATCCAGCGTAAAAACACATGACAAATCAACCTGCGGAACAAATTCCGCTGTGGCAACCTCTGAAGGGACAAGTCGAAAGCTGTGATCTATTATGAAATAATTTTTAGAAAATAACGATCCTAATGTGCTTTTATGTTTTATTAAGAATTCAATTTCCCAGAGTTAGTGCTTCGATTCCCAGTTGCTCGTGTTAAAAAGCTGAAATTATCCTTATCCTTAGTCACACAACAGAATTTTCTTTGTATCTTGAAAATTAAGATACAAAAAAATTATCCAGAATTTGGGTATGTACCTTTTTATAACTTGGTTTACGTCACATTGCAGCTCATTACCAACACTAAAGTAACGTATGATATCTGTAAAGACAGACAGACAGACTTCCAGCTCCAAGCTGTTCTTTATACCAAACATGACATGCGATTCATGTCTCTCGTATACAATCAGCATCCTTTCTCGGAGCATTGGGAGCATTTGGGTCTTTCAGGCAAAGGCACATATTTTTTTTACAAAGAGCTCAGCTTGTAGCTTGCTTGCCCGTAGAAATGCACCATGATGGAGCAAATAAAACTTTACAGTGTAGCGCTTGGTCTAGTTCCTACTATACTTGGCAACAAGCATATAATTATGTGTTGACATAAATAGATTTTTAAGTAGCTCAAACGTTGACGGGGTTAATTTGGTGTTGTGTGTAATACATAAACAATAAGTAACTAATTGTATTTGGTAATATAGGCCCCTTTAATAAGGTTGTTACACGTTAATCTCCCATGATTAGTTTTTATTAGTATTTATTAAGCAGGTGTCCAAAGAGCTTGTTTTCACTACGGATTTCTGTTGCAGCTGGCGGATATGCAGGCACTTCTGTATCAGCAAGGGCCTATATTACCAGTTCTCCAGAACCTGACCGTGTTCAACCTGCATGTAAGATCATTAACGTCCCCAGAGATTAGTCAAAGGGCTTCCTCCTCTTCACTCACCCTCAAGAACCTGGCCCACTGCACCACTCCAGCTGCATACCTCCACAAAAACCGCTGCCTCAGCTGCTTGTTGCAAGTCTCTTCCTCTCTTCTGGTCTTTGTTCTTATCTACTGACACTTCCATTAAAAAACAAATGATCCCTTTTCACGCGTTAGAGCATCTCAAGGGTGAATTTATGCGGAGGACTCTGTTTTGATTTCAAAAGGACAGAGGATAAAGTCCAGCGTGTTTTATTTTCTCAATGATCCATCGGCCCCCTCTCCGATTGATACCAGTGCTTTCAGTGCTGTTGGAACAGGATCATTCTTTAATTTGTCCCCCCGGATATCAACAAGTGATGGACGGCCTGAATATAACTGGATCCCTCCCTCCTTCCATCACTGTGTTTTTAGTGCCCGAATAATTAATGTCAAGCACATGAAAGCTCAAATCCCCTCTTGGTGCTTTAGCCAGTGTTACATAACGTGGTGATGTTGTGTTGCTTCACTGTGAACAAGTAGGTGATACTTCTCTAGTCGGGCTTCCCATCCGTGGGGTAAATAGAGCAAGAAAATTCTCCCTCTGTCTGAATCTTACACTCTCTGTCTCTGGTTGTGGTGATGCATCAGAAAGCCACTGATATCCTCTTGAGGCTCTCTGTCCCTGCTCGTGGGAGGACCAGATGGAGCTTGACATGAAGCCACACTGCTGTGCAGAACTGCATCAAAAGCTAAGGAAGCACTGTCTCTGTGGTAGACATGGACATGATCACTCAGTTCAAGCTAACAGCTAAAATAGTAAATGTATTTTTGTTTTTATTTAGCAAAATAACCCAAAATGTAAGTGAGCAAAAGTTAAAGTTTAGAAAAGTTATATTTTGTTGTAAATCCCTCATTTGCAATAACTGCACCAAGCCTAGCGTCAGTATGATGAAACCCTTCCCAGCAACATATGACACATTTCTCTGTAAGTTGCTTCACAGATAAGCTTGTAAGGTTTGGATCATGAGCAGATCCTATTTTGGTAAATGTTAATGTTGTCTGTTAATGTTTTGTTTTTTTTCCCTGGATCATGGCCAACAGTGAGCCATCATGGCTTACTGTTGAAGGGATGGTGTTATATGGTATGGTGTCTGCATTTCTGCTCGAGACGTCTTCTTCAGATGTTGGATTGCGATACCTTCATCCCTGGTCTGTGGAGGTTGTTGCTGATGTCACAGTCTTTTCTATTGAGCTCTTTCAATGCTTCTCTCATCAGGTGCTGCCGTTTTCCTTGGCTGACCTTTTCTGTATATGTTTCTCGGTACACCGTTGGTTTTGTTTCTTTTTCACGGCATGCCAACAACTGGCAACTGTTTTTGAAAAAGTTCTTGTTGAATTATACTGTTTTAATTGCCTTGATAGCTAAAACCCAAGACTAAAACCAAGATTAGTCATTAAGAACATTTTATTGTTTGAACGATCAATCTCACAGGACACAACCCTGGGTAACAAGAAACATCTGTCATGTTCCAGTACTTAGTCTCACATTTATTTTTATTTTTTTCATTTGATACAAGAAGGGCCGTGTTTTATGTCGTTTAATGCAATTGGTTGCAAATTTGCAAGGGCTCACGGTGGGGTCAGAATTTGGAGTAAACAACCAGAAAGCACGGATCCTTCCTGCCTTGTATCAATGGTGTGAAACTATGACCACAGCATACTTATATTCTTCTGGCTGCCTCCAGCAGTGCAGTGTCACAAAGATAGATCTCAAGCTTGTTTCTTGACCATGACAATGCGTTCGCTGTAATCAAATTGCGTCCACAGTCCCAGGGTTAAAATTCAACAATCACCTTTGGGACGTGGCGCAACAGGAGCATTGCATCATGTCAGCAAATCAGCACCAAATGCATGGTGCTATCATGTCAATATGGACCAAACTTTCTAGAGGTGTAATGGTGATCAACACTGTTGATCTTGGCCTGTTGTCAGCACCCTGATGAATCTAGGCCACAAAGAAATAAGGCAATAAGGTGGCCAGTTATTGTACAGGTATTGTGAGATCTGATGTCAGTATGAGTGAGCACACCTCCAGAATTAGTTTGGCTGATTGGATTATATTCAGTTTTCCTTTCATTCTGTTTAAGAATTCACCTGCATTGACTTGGGCCCCTACTGACACTGATAGGATGTCAGTACCAGCTGGAGTCAGTTGTTGTTGTTGTTGTTGTTGTTAGTGCAGCACTTGGACAACGTGGCACATTATCTCTCAATACTTTTACTTCAGCACTGTCATAACAGCAACATAGTTTTACAGCTTTCAGCTCTTTGCTTCAGGGGTCGCCACACGTTGATTTGGCATGAGTTTGCAACCCTCCCATTTTTTTTATTTTTTTATCCGGCCTCGGGACCAGCATCAAGGTGGCCCTTGTTAACATAACCTGCTGCACTTCACTGCAGCATAAATCAACTTGTTACCATAAGCCAGCGTTTGAGATTTTTCCATTTTGCATCCAGGTCAGAATGTCTCCGCCATTGTAAAAATAAGGCATGAAAAGGTGATGGGAAGCTACTTTTTGCATGTGGAGTAAATGCTGACTGCACTGCAGACTGACATCTCAAAGCCGTGCTGTTCTACAACCTTCGGACATGACCCTCTGACATCTCCTAAAGAGAGAGAGAGCTCCTCTAGATGACTACTCCATTCACACAGGAGCCAGAACATGCTCTGTGGATATTGGCTGTTGTGGCAATATGAGCCTACTCTGAGTCCTTTCTCTGTGAAACCTGTGTACTTATTATAATCATATTTTCAGTGGCTCTGTTTGCTGCGGTGTCACTCTAACTTTGAACAACCCAGTTGTAATAGAAGGTGGTTCAGTGCTCTGTGGAGGATTACTAGTGAGCAGAGTCGTGGGCTGGATTAAGAAATCAGAGGTCTGTTGTAACAGCGAAAAGTAAAGGAAATGTATAGTTGCCAATTTTATTTCTATTATTTGTTTTCTGTCAAACTGGACATAGCAGATACATGTCAGGTTTTTAACACAATTATCAATTCAGATAATGGATAATTGCAAATGTCTGCTGCTAAGGTTCTGTTTATATCATATGTATTTGGGCGAATCTTGGGGACTGGGAAACAGCGATCTTTAAATTTTGTACCAAAATGTAAGTATACTTTTGTTAACAAAGAAAATAATTGAGGGACAAAGTCCATTTATTGAGGGACCAAAAGTGCAGGGTCACACAGGTGGCAATGCATAATGCCAGTATTTTTGACTTCATACAGTCATTTCATCATGTATGTCTTAAAACATTGGCTTTGGTCTGTACACCTATCCAATGTGGACATGTTGATAACTTGATAACAGGTTGATAACAGGTTGATAACAGGTTGGGATTGCAGCAGTAGTTAGGCACGTTTAGCTCCTGTTCTATTGTGCACTTTATCTATACATTAAAATGAGTTCTAACAATGATGACGTCAGGTTTGATTCTATGAGAGCTAACAACACCAAAACAAAATTTGTTACAACTTTCTTCATCCGCTCTTTTTCACTTCCTGTGTGAGCTTCACATTAAGCCTGTGTGGACATTTCTGATTATAGAAAGTCTTTGACAGTGGTGTTTTAATAAGCCCTAGTGTGTCACCTGTTTCTGTCATCTCTTTCGTTGTTTCTGTGTGAAAATTTAAATTGTGACTTCTCTGAAATTTATTGGAATGAGAAATAGTTTGTGACAAAATACCAGAAGGTTTTGCAGCACCGCCATGACGACGACGCTCTGTGTGTAACCCTTCAAATCAGCTGATGATATCACATGAATTCAGTATGCAGTATGCGTGGAAAGATTTCTTTGGAGCTCACCAGTCCCTTTACTAAGCTGGCAGGTTCTGGCCGTCCTAACAGCTATTCAGTGTTGACAGGCTTCCAAATAGAGCTGTGTGTCGGCCTGAATGGGTTCTTATCCATCAGGTTAGCCCAGCTCTGCCATTAGACCCACAGAACTTGTGCAGGTCTGATGAAGTTCAAAAATGGTAATACGGCCACCCGAACTGTCGGAGGACCAAACTTTTTGTGGATATGGGCCTGTAATTCTGTCATAACTGTGGATATGTATGTTATGTAACATATGAAACATGCATGGTCTTGCCCAAATGTGCATTAGTCTAATGTTTTATCATGTTGTTTTTTCCCAGATTATGTGTACTTTGAGAACTCCTCCAGCAACCCTTACCTGATCCGCAGAATAGAAGAGCTCAACAAGGTTGGTTCTCTTCTCTTCTTTCCACAGGTTCATGTGTTTAGCAAATACCTAAGAGTGTTATTGATATGACTTGTACACCAGTTAGGTGTCTGGTATAAACTGGTGTAAAACTTTATAGTACGACACTTCTAATTTGTGTGCAGTCAACATACTGTTCGTTGGCACTAGTTCCTCTTTTTCTCCACGGACGCCATTTGGTAAAGCGTGGCTACTGTAATGACAGTACACTGGTAAATGAGCCACTTATATAACAGCAGCAGCATATGACACAGAGTTGTTTCCCAGTCAAAGGATTAATCTCATTTATGTAACATTCTTACACTGATGGGCCTGTGCTGAGCACCAGGAGGGCTGCATCGTCCTCCGTGCTGAAGGCTGCTGAACAGAATTAATGGATAGTGTGTGTGTGTGAGAGAGAGAGAAAGATTAACTCACCAGGCCTAGCCTGGAATGGGGAGAAAAGGTGTGTGTGTGTGTGTGTGTGTGGGCGTGTGTGTGGCTTTTCTTTTTGATCACAGTCCACAGGAAATCAAACTCCTTACGATCTAACATCAAGGACTGCTGTTAGCAGAATGCCACATCATACTTTATGGGCAATGTCCGGTTGAATCCTAATGGTATTTTAAAAAATCATTTTACAGCATTGAGGTGGGAGGTCTAGCTTAAAGATCATATATCTGTTTAATCAGACTGATGATCTTTTTTTTTGTCCATTACAATCACTAGATATAGCCAATATAGTGAGTTTGACTACCCAGCGTAGTTGGATGTCAGGCTGTGTCATTCTGTTGGTCAAACTGACAAGAATCTAAAAAGGTCAGAGCATTTGTCTCACCTGAAAACAAAGCAAATGAGCAGCACATGGCACCAGGCTCTTTTAAAGTCCAGCAGTGGCCACTGAGCAAATTACTTAGTACAACAAGGACACTGCTCCTGGCTGAGAATTTTTTGGGGGAGCACTGGCTATGAAATTAACGTTAGTTCATAACAGCTGACGTGACCTGTTATTAGACAGTTTGCAGTAATGAGGAATCAGCAAAACGGGAAGCTGCTCAAATAATTTATTACATCTACACACTATAAATTTATCTCACAGGGTGAAGCTCAAGTGTGTAAAAGCTGTCAAAGAAACAAGTTTGGTGACAAGGCAACATGTTTGTGAAGTTGCAAAGTGGATGACTTACCAGAAATGTGAGATTGTAAACACTAAAGGAAAGTTTCTGTTTTTTACAATTCTTATTTTCATTTTGCAAACATCAGTAATAATAATATAATAACATTTCACTTTGACTCAGGTGTCTGCTTTCAATATTTCCCCCATTTTTTTTTATTATTGATTCTCAAATGAAGCCAAGATATAATTAAATGGATCTGTGACCACCTTTGTTCACATACGTGTTGCTTTAGGACAAATACAGATCCACGATGACTTTTCATTTCAACATAACTTTGACTTTTGAATGAGGCATTCATTTTTAGGAGCAATGGTACACAAGAACTTCAAATTAGACTGAAAGCTTAGCATATATACAACAAGCCTTTGTTTTAATTCGGTCATAGAAATGAGCAGTTTAGGTGGCTGAACGCTTCCTGTTTTTCTGTAACTTTAGGCTTGTTTAACGGATGGTTTGATGGAGTTACTACTTTTAACTCATAAAAAACATAATGAGTAGATATTGTCACCTAAAATGTCTCTTCCTACCTGCTGTGCGTGTCTGGAGGATCTGAGCCCAGCCTACAGCCAAACGCTGATGGAGAGGAGAGACTGCATCGTAAACACTACAGTCTTTTAAGACATAAACTATTCTCCCTCACTGCTTTCTTAACTGGGTGGATTATTTTGGTAGTTGAAGAAAAATTGCCATTCCTACTTAAGCTCATTCACACTGGTGCACCCAAATAAATTTTCACATTGTTATGCTCTAATATTCGGTCACAAATGCAAGTGAAATGGTCATGCGGCAGAACCTTGGTTTATACATTTACACTCCATACAGAAGAGTTAGTTTTTAAAGACCATGCCCCTCAGAGAAAATGCTTACAATGTTAGCAGTGCTTAAAAAGAGTGTTAAAAAGCATCAGTGTTTACGTTTGAAGACATTCAGGTGTCAATTTTTTATCAAGCCATTAATCCAGATTGATGGATGGATGGTTAGACACCTACACCTAGAACACATCAGATTTAACAAAGCATTTGAAATATATAAGTTAGTGTTTAAACTTTCTGAAGTAACTGACTGGGATTATACTTTGATGTGAGTGGACTGGTTGTGTTAACCTGGGCAGTAGAGGTAGCTATCAACTCAAGCTAGGGGACATGTATTAACTGCAGGACCAGTGGGCACATCACTTGCGAAAGTCCAAAACAGCCAGATAAGACAGGAAGGAGTGGTACTTACTAAAGCTCAGGCTTCTAAGAGGGAAGATTGCAGATGTAGTTTCAATAGTGCTTTATTATGCTGCTAACTTGTAACCACTAACCTTCCACTTACAGACAGCCAATGGGAATGTGGAAGCAAAGGTGGTGTGTCTGTTCAGGAGGCGAGACATCTCAGGCAACCTCAACACTCTGGCTGACAGCAATGCAAGTGAGTAGCCACTACAGAGGCAAACGTCCTCTCCCGCTCTTGTTTTGTGAAAGCAGGTATGATCTCTCTCATATAACCCTACGTGCAATTTCTAAAGTGAGAGATATGCATCATTCAGCCACAACATTAGGTGCTGCTGTACAATCTCATTGATTCCAGAATGGAGAAATTGTTCCAGCTGCGAAAAGACAAGCACCAGATATTGCACCACACATTATATCAAAGATATTTCCCATCACCTAAACGAATATTGCACAAGAGCCCAAAAAAGTTACATAACAGACCAAAAAGTTACTCCCGTTTGTATTGATGCAGTTACAATAGCTCTGCTGTTAAATCTACTTTTAAAAGCGTATCAATTCCCAATATTTATGTTGAAACTGTCAAAAGGGGTAAATTCATTATTGATGTCACACTGTGTGGTGGACTTAAGAGAGTGAGTGAAGATGTGGTTAAGCTGTGGTTCCAATGTTTCAGACGTCCATTTGAAAATGAATGAAGGGGCCAAAACATTATAACCACCTCTTAATATAATGCACTCCAGTATGAGTTCACCTCCCACTATAATAAACACGAAATTATTGTGTTTCTGACAGCTTCAAATTGAGAAATGAATTACCAGGCAAAAGTAGAATTTCTGGCAGAGATGCTGTATTATATTGTACATGGACATTTAGTGACATGGTTAAGTGAAAGATTGCTCACAGGTTTTATGGAGAAACAATTCTGAGAAAATAACTTTTGGTCAAGTATAGAACTCAAAGTTTATTAAGAAATCAGCCTTGTTATGCAGTAATAACATTAACAATATAAAGAAAATGTGCTCTATTGTCGTGTGTGTGTGTGTGTATAAATATATATATATATAGAGAGAGAGAGAGAGCGAAGCCCCATGTCTTTCTACTTTGAAACTGTTGGGCATTGTGTTTTACATAAAAGCGGTTTTATGTTAAAGGGCAGCTGTGTTTGTTCACAAATGTGTTGAGTACATCTTCATTCACAGTTTAGAAAGCTGCGAGGAAATGCATCAAATATGCATATGAAACAGGAATCGTACAAATATTACAAATTAATATAGTATAGATATTCCTTGAGCCAATCCACACATCTAGATCAGTGACCTATTTTTAAGGAATTGTATTTGCAAAATCCGATTCTTTCTGTAATCAACTTTAATCAGGTTTCAAACTACTGGTGCAATACTGCTCTGCAGGTGGGCTCCACTGTAAAGCTCTGTATGTTAGATAAGTAAAAAAAAAAAAACCTTTCATATAGGCAAAAAATGTATTTTGGATCGTACCCGGTATCAGCAGATTGTTACATTCACAGAATAAAGTAACCTGTAGACACTTGAGGTATAAACGTTAGTTTGGAGCATGTGTGGTACTTAACATAAATGTGCCTGAGCTTCTTTCTGTACTTACAGAATACTTTTGTTGTCAGAATCAGAATGTCATCCGTTTGCCAATTAAGCTCGACTTTTCATACAGCCGTTGTCACTCGCCCATTTGTTTGAATCCAGATGTGTGTGTGAAAAACCAGTTAAACTGGCTGTAGTTGAACAAGGGCTGGATTAGGTTATTCTGGATGTACTAGTAACTGGCAGCTTCATTAGGTTATTGTCACATTACATTACTTTAGCCTCATTTATTTTAAGCTTTTATTTCAGTTTGCTAATATTTTTAATAGACGTTGTCATATTTTTAAGTATTGTTATATGATTACACACTATTTGCAATCATAGATGTTTTTTTTTTTAACTATTAAATTAATCCAGGACCAGGAAAAGGAGGAATAAAGCTCAAATATCCTGCTTTCATTGCATTATTGTTCATAAACGAAATGGAGTAATTAAATGTGAATATATGTAGTGTTATACCCCATCGAATATCAAATCGTATTAAAAGAAAAGCATACCATCCCACTGCAACAATTTTACTACATTTATTTTGTATTTACTTTTTTCTGTAATAGTCTCAGTATGTGGTCCCTGGCCCACCTCCTCCACCACACACAGATCATCTGATCAGCCTGTGTGTGTGCATGTGTGTGTGTGTGTGTGTGTGTGTGTGTGTGTGTGTGATCAGAGAGCCAAAGACATGGTGCTTATGGCACAGGGACTACTGAAGCCCACTCACATTCACATATTAACCACACCCCAACATCATCGCCAGCTCCCTCTCCCCTCCTTCTGGCCCCCAGTGCTCCAGACAATGACATATACACACACATGCCTTTCTACTGTATCTGGTACTAGACAAAGATGCTGTGTCTTTTGTTCTGTGATTAATACAGTGATGATAATTTCATCATTTTTTTTTTATTTTGTGTAATTGCAGCTTCTATAAGTCTTCTGAAAGTGTTTCATACTTTTGAAGAGGCTTAGCAGTCCGTTGACACAGTTTATTTTTATTTTTTATCGCTGTGGATTTCTTAGGGAAATGTGCAAATTAAGACTTGAAGGTGACTGGCTAAGGAAAAACAGTCGGTTAAATTAAAAGACAACCGTAGCTTCATACTAACCACACAAAAGCAGCTCATCTGAAACAATGCTTATCTGGAAAATCAACATCGATGTAAAGTAAAATGTGCATGTTGTTTTGTCAGACCAACTCTTCCTGGTGATTACTAAGCAACATGAAAGGTGTAATTCTGTCTATGTAGTGATTATTTGGAATAAACCTTTCAATCTAAAGCTGCATTAACTTCTGATGTTAGTAAAATTATTTTTGTTTGTAAATAGTATGAATGCTTTCAGTTTTTTTGTTTTATTAAGGCTAAATTATTTTTTTATTGAAAATGTTGAAAATATTTTCTCCTCTTGAATTTGTTGCCAGCGTTTTGTCAAAAAAGTTGGAACAGGGGCACATTTACTGTAGAAAAAAATTCTGTGTTGCATACACACACACAGTATCTTGAGGGCACACCATCGCATATGTGCAAGCAGATGTAGATGTATCTGTGGAAAGAAAAACAAATATCTATCTGTCTATCTGTGTGTATGGGATCACATGTGACCGGAGGAGCCGGGGATTGAACCATCAACTGCGAAATTGTTGGACAACTGCTCTACCTACGCTCCAGAGTCTTACTATGAAGTTCACAATGGCCTTAAACTTAGACTGCATCGCTCAGTTTGGTTTCCATCTGAAAGCTGTTCCAGGTGTTTTTTTTTTGTTTGTTTTGTTTTTATTTCCTCTCTCTGTTTGTACATTTGCAGTCAAGCAGAGATGTGCGATCTGAGAGTATGATTGGTAGATGAGTACCATGAGATTATCTTGCAAAGAAAAGAAGAGAGTCTATTTAGTATTGCTTATTTATTAGATATATAAATGCCTTATGTTTGATGCAGTAATCTGTTTAAATATGTAATAGCTGCTATTATACACGACTTTAATTATATCAGCCTATTGTAATAAATATGTTAATTAGTGCAGTTGAACTTTAGAATTCTCACTTTACATTTGTACTAAGGGACTTGCCAAGAAAAAAACAACTTTGATCAGTAGATTGACTGCAACACCAGTTAAGCCTGAAATAGGCTGGACCGGGTTCGACTGGAGGGATGACTTGCTAACTGCTAACTGGCTGACTTATTTTAACTACCTTTGTTACACAGCAGTTTCGTGTAAATTCAGTCGCATAAAGGGAAATGAAGTAGGGTCTGGCTCATAACATTCTGATGCTGTGGTAGTAATGAAGATGTGGGCAGGTAGCTTCTCTCTGTTGCTGCTCATTTGCACTAAACCTCACTTTATCTGCCTCACTTTTTCATCACTTCTCCCGTCCTCTTTGTCCTCCTTCCACACACATCAATTCTTTGTGCCGAACAAAAGGCCCTTGATTTGTCTCTTAGGGCAAATTAGCAGGCAACGGGTTAATTCTGACTTGCCTTGTGTTGCCTTGTGAGAGCGAAGTAAGTGTGTTTGTGTTTGCATGTTGAAGAAGTATATTACTGTTATGCTGTGTGTGCTTTAGGTGTCGCTTCTTCTGTGTATATGTGGTTTCTTCTTTGTGTGTGGGTGGGTGCGTAGTTGTGGAGGGAGTTGGGGATACATTTGGGGGGGTGGGGGTGGGGGGGGATGGGCGCCTCAGGTTGGGTACACAGGGTTTCCTTCTTAGTCTGGCAGGGACTAGCCGGACAGGGGGAGGAGGGGCAAGGGGGTTGAGAGGTTAACAGAAGAGGGGTGTGGCTTAAGGTACTATCCTTCTCACTCGCTATCTCTGTTTATGTCTCTCTCCCGTGCCCTCACTGACAGGGTTTCCTGTGGCTGAGTGCAGGGGTGGAGTCCACAAAGATGGAGCCAAATAGCCCCTCCCCTCTAAGCTTGCAACAAATTACTCACCCGCCTGAAATTAGGAATGCGCAATCTAGTGGCCACATACACATATGCACACACATAGCTGTCTATGGCTTAATTATTTTATTTTTTATTTTTTGCTTTCTAGCTGAAAACATGGGTGTCATTAAAACAGTACTATCATTGGAAGTTCATTAGCAACTGTGTAGTGGAAGGCAAAGTACAGCTTAAGTGAGTTTATCCTTATAAAAGAATTAATTGAAGGAATCACACCAGAGAGCCCTCAGGAGCAGTTTTTCTCTGACCTCTCAACTCTTAAAGTGCTTTACACAGGACTAATAAAATATTAACTGCTGCAATAAGAACTGAAAGCAATACAAGCAAAGTAAGCAATTAACCCAGAGGACAAAAAGAAGACACTTTCGTAAAAGTAGGTCTACAGACGTAGTGGTGTTGTTCTTAACCCCCTTTTCAGAGAAAAGGCGTCTGTTTTTAATTTTAGTGAAATGGCATTTTTTAAATCTTGTATATCGGTTTCTATCTTTTAATGACTGTGTGTGATGTTTTTCATGTAACAACTGTGTTTGTAGGAGAGTTTGAGGAGGAGTCGAAGCAGCCGACACTATCTGAACAACAGAAACACCAGCTCAAACACAGAGAACTTTTCCTGTCTCGACAGTTTGAATCTCTACCTGCTACTCACATACGGTATGTGTGAATCTCCAACCAGAGCATCTGACACAGGGGCAGTATAGTTTGAAATTGTCTGTTAAAGCTGTTAAATCTTTTGATGATATGACTATGATATGATATAACTATTTGATTTGATCTCACTGGCAAGTTGTCTTTTCAAGCGAGTATTATTGCTACAAAATTGGAATTAGCAGTGGAGATACAAGTTGGTAAAAGGGGGGACGCACACATTTCATCACCAGTTTCATTGCTTCCACAATTTTCTAATATAACGAAAGCAGTATTTGTTAGTAGATTAAATGTTTTTGTTTATATTCATCTAATAAGGGCATTTGATATTATTGATCATGACTTGTTATGAGAAAATGTTCAGAAATATGCAGTTAACATAACATTAACATAATATTAACTGCATACTATTATTATGTTAATTTAATTAACTATTTCTTAAACACCTGTGGGGTCCCACAAGGTTTATCCTTTGGTGCTTTATTTATTTTGTAAACTAAGTACATAATCTTTGGAAATTGGAATATACACTTACATAGTAACTTACTTTTGCTTTGGACCAAATTTAAGTAAACAAAGTAATGAAAATTCTGTCTCCTCAGTGGAAAATGTAACGTCACCCTCCTCAATGAGACAGATGTCTTGGCTGGCTACCTAGAGAAAGAGGTAAGCTGTTGGTTTATTTGTAATTAGCACTACTTTGGCATCGGTTTTTAATGTTTCACATAAAACACAACAACAAAATAGCAGGAATTCAAAGAAGCAGCTGTAATGTTTTGCTGTGTTGGTCCAGGACTGTTTCTTCTACTCATTGGTATTCGACCCAGTTCAGAAGACCCTGCTTGCGGACCAGGGTGAAATCAGAGTTGGCTCAAAATACCAGGCTGAGATCCCTGACAAGCTGGCTGATGGTGAGCAACACATTAATATTGAAGATGCAAAGCAAACCAGTATTTGCCGAATCCGGTGGCAACTTTAGCTTTTACATTTCTAAACATTTAACCCAATATCTCCTCATGTCAGGTGAGTCAGATAATCGGGTCCAGGAGAAGTTGGAGACTAAGGTATGGGATCCCAACAATCAGCTTAAAGACCCTCAGATCGACCAGTTCCTGGTAGTGGCAAGGTAATACCGTTCTGCCATTTGTCAGGCAATTATATCATCATCTCTGTCATAATTTATCCTTGAATCTGTTGCCAGGGCAATCGTGACCCCATCATCATTAAAAACTATATGTTTAGAGGAAAACTGAATTTCTTGTTAGATATATCAGCTGTTTACACAACCCTAATTCAAAAAAGGTAGGGACGATGTGTAAAACCTAAATAAAAAGAAGCTGAATGGAGATTGTAAAGCAATAAAAACTGAATGCAATGATTTGCAAATTTCATCAACCCATATTTTATTCACAATAGAACATAAACGACATATTAGATGTTAAAGATATTGCACCATTTTACCTCATTTTCAATTTAATGGCAGCCACACATCTCAAAAGTTAGAGAAACGGCAACAAAAAGCGGGAAAAGTAATTGCTGCAAATAAAAAAGCATGGAGGAGCATTTAACAACTAATTATAATAATAATAACAACTAAAAATAATCTGACAAACTGCCTTAAAACTGTCTTACAATTGTGGAACAATTTCAGAAAAAAGATTTTAAAGATCCCACTCTCTAGAGTATATAAAGTTGTCAAAAGATTCAGAGAATCAGGAGGAATCTCTGTGGGCAAGGCAGAAGGCCAAAGAATAAAAATCGGATGAGCATGATCTTCGGGCCATCAGGCGGCACTGCATTAAGCTGATTCTCAACTGGACATCACTTCATGGGCTCAGGAACACTTCCAGAAATCATTGTCTGTGAACAAAGTTCGCTGTGCAATCCACAAATGTAAATTAAAGCTGTATCATGCAAAAAGAAAGCCATATGTAAATACGATCTAGAAACGCTGCTGTCTTCTCTGGGCACTATTTAAAATGGTCTGAGTCATGGATGCCATGTTCTGGGGACTAAAGACGAGAGGGACCGTCCAGCTTGTTATCAGAGGACGGTTTAAAAGCCTGCATCTTGAACATCTGGAAAGGCACCATCAATGCAAAAAAGTACATAGAGGTTTCAGAGCAACATATGCTCCCATCCACACAACGTCTCCTTCTGTGAAGGCCTTGCATATTTCAGCAAGACAATGCTAAACCACATACTGCATCCAGCACAACAAAATGGCTTTGCAGGAGAATAGTCCAGGTGTTGAACTGGCTTACCTGCAGTCCAGACCTTTCAACAGTAAAAAAAAAACTTTGATGCATCACAAAACAAAAAATGTGGAAACAGAGGCCCAGGATGGTTGATCAGCTAAAACCTTGCATCAGACAACAATGGGCAACTCCAGCAACTGGTCTCCTGGATGTTTACATACCGTTGCTAAAAGAAGAGGGGATGTTACACAATGGTAAAAATGCCCTGTTCCAATTTTTTGAGATGTCTTGCTGCCAACAAATTCAAAAGGAGCCAATATTTTCCATATAATGATAAAACATCTCAGTTTCAACATCTGATATCTTGTTTATGTTCTATTGTAAATAAAATTTGGGCTGATGAGATTGGCAAATTGTTGCATAATGTTTTTATCTAAGTTTTACACAACTCACCCATTTTTTTTTTTAAATTGGGGTTGTAAATGTTATGAGTCTCAGGCCAGTAAAATATGAGTCACTAACTATGAGGAGTTCTAGCCTGGACATCATTGTGTAAGCAGTTTTTAATAGTGTACAGTAAAAGAATCATCCCTCTTGCAAATTTTGAGATTTTTTTGTTTGTTTGTTTTACAATGTTGAATTATGCTACAGTACAATAAAGTCACCATTAGGAAATAAAAGAAATATGGCATATGCATAAATCTGTCCAATGCAGGCTGTTCTCAAAAACTAAGTGACTGTGGTAGTGAGGGAGGCCACCAAGACACCTGTGACTCCTTTAAGAGTTTATAAGCTTTAGCTGCTGAGATGGTAGAGACTATAAATTACTTCTCTGTACATTTCTGTACCCACCTTGTATCCATTACGTGTGTTCATTGGATATTACCTTTTTGTTTCAGAGCTGTGGGTACGTTTGCTCGGGCTCTTGACTGCAGCAGCTCCATCCGCCAGCCCAGCCTCCATATGAGTGCAGCTGCAGCCTCCAGAGACATCACACTGGTGAGAGACATCCACAGTCTAAGACGCTGCAAATAAACTCAGCATTTAATCTAAGACTATTTGTGTGTGTGTGTGAGTGCTTGTGTATTTTTGTGTGTACATTTTTTTTCATAGAATTTTATAAGAAATTTTTATAGATATTGAGGATTTTTTTTTTTTTCCTTTTTTAAATTTTAAATGGATACAAAATAATTGTGATAACACTTTATACCAATTATTTTTGGTATCAACACCACAGATCATTTCATTTTCTATACGCTAACAACTAAAATAATTCGTTGACATCAGTAAATTTTGCATAAATGTAAATAACAATTAAGGATAAGCACATAAAGTGCTTAGATAATTTTCCCATCCCCACAAATCCCCAAGTTCATGCTTCATTGAAGCTTAAGGATGTAACTTTGACTTAATTTATTATTTTAGTAGAAATATGCTCCACAACTGATTTTGTAGAAGTGTTACGTTGGGGAGGGTGTGATCAGGAGGGCATCCATCGAAAAAACGGTGCCAAATCAACATGCAGACAAATGATCCGCTCTGGTCACCCTGAACTCACTGGGTTAAACCAAAAGGACCAAAAAGTTAACGTTCCGTTAAGGCCTCCCATGAAATCAGACTCACAGAACAGCACTGACCACAGCGATATTCAGTTCTAAATAATAAATGTTTGAGTCCAGCTCATCCTTCTGACCAGTCTGATAATTCCAATGATTCCTGCCTTATTAGTAAGTTGTGCAGCACCTAAGCACTGGCATAAACTGCACACTTAACTCTAGAGACGATGTCAACAGAGACACATCCTAAATCTTTACCTGCTCTTGAACCTATGATGAATAGTTTTATCACTTTTTAACATTTTTGTCCTATTTGTCTAACTAGGCTCTAAATAGTCAGTCTGATCAAAGCACAATAATGATGTAATGGCAGATGTACTCTCCCTGGCCACTTCATTGGGTCTTTACAATCTAATGCAACCCAATACAGCAAATCTGACATGAATTCTACTTTTACAAAGTTATAAGTTCCCAGTTTTTAAGTTATAACTGTCAGAAAGGTGATAATTCTATGATTTATATTGTAAATATAAATAACCCATTATTGTATAATGGGTGGTGGAATTGTACTGGAGTGCATTGTATTAAAGGTGGTTCTAAAATTTTGGCTACCTTATTTAAAATGAAGGTGGTTATAGTGCACCTTTTTTAAAACTGATTGAAGAGCCAGCAGGGTTTACGTGTGTGTGTGTGTGTGTGTGTGTGTGTGTGTGTGTGTGAGAAACCAATTACAGACCTGTAATGGTAATAATAGTATTGAGATTATAAAACCTTATCATTCTCCTCTCTCTTGCCTTCTCTGCTGCCAGTTCCATGCTATGGACACATTGCAGAAGAACGACTATGATTTGGCAAAAGCCATGTCCACCCTGGTTCCTCAGGGTGGTCCAGTTCTCTGTCGTGATGAGATGGAGGAGTGGAGCGCCTCAGAGGCCATGCTGTTTGAGGAGGCTCTGGAGAAATATGGCAAAGACTTTAATGATATCCGCCAGGATTTTGTAAGCTCTTTGTTTTTTTTGTCTTACAGAGTAAATGGTATAAACCTAAGTGTGATGTACAGGTGAAGGGAACTGAACTGTCGTGTGTAATTCTTTATGTGGACTTTTCTTCCTCAGTTGCCCTGGAAGTCCTTAGCCAGTGTGGTCCAGTTCTACTACATGTGGAAGACTACTGACCGCTACATCCAGCAGGTAGGACTACAGCAAACTACAGCATGGTTTAAAGTGGTTCTGTCTTGCTTTTTGGGATTGTTAGATTAAAAAAAAGTCTTCTCCCTGTCAGAAACGACTAAAGGCAGCAGAAGCAGACAGCAAGCTGAAGCAGGTGTACATCCCTACCTAGTGAGTATTGCTGTCATCTGCCACACAAAATACCTTCCCTGAGTTACAATGGGCTCTTTCATAGAACTGGCACAATTCTAGCCTCTTCTTTCTTTACCAGCACCAAACCTAACCCAAACCAGATCATGGTGCCAGGCAGCAAGCCTGGTATGAATGGGGCAGCAGGTTTCCAGAAAGGACTCAGCTGTGAGAGCTGCCACAGTAAGTACATGATCTTCTGTAATACTGCTCTGCCAATACAGGACATATGAAGGAAAGTAATCACTAACCATAATGTTTGAATTTAAACAATTTAAAAAGATATAATGCATTTGGTATAAAAAGGTTTTCACTTTGCAAATGCCATGAATAAATATATATGGCTAAAACTGGGCAGCAACCTCCACAAAGACCCTGAGAGACTTTCCTACTTTAGGTCCTAATTAAGTATAAAGATTTTGAGGCAGAAATAGATGAATAAAAATACAATAATAGGCAATAATAATACAATAAAAACGAAGACACTATAATTTGTAAGACTCCATATGAGTATCTGTTCATGTCTTGGACAAAAGATCTAAACTCCAAAATTTCCTTTGTAGCAAGTAGTTCTAGCAAACGCCAACAATTTTCTAAAATTGCTTGTATGTGCTACTTAAGATTAGAACATAATTTGTTCAACTGGTTGTTGCACTGTTCTGTTCTGCTATGATCGTATTGTTTGTGAAACTATCAGGTAGATATTTAGTAGTTATTTTCTGTTTTCTGTACTAACCTAATATCAAAGCTATAGACTTTAGTGCTATCATCACTGGGTATTATCAATGTAGTATTTATCAGTCAGGTATCAGTCAAAGTGCTCTCACTCAACATTGATTTCATTTTTGTTTTTTGTTTTTTGTTATCAACCCAGCCGCCCAGTCTCCTCAGTGGTATGCGTGGGGGCCTCCCAACATGCAGTGCAGACTTTGTGCTTCCTGCTGGATCTACTGGAAAAAATACGGGGGTCTGAAGACACCTACACAGCTAGAGGGCGCTGCTCGAGCTGGCTCTGTAAGTCCTAGTTCTTAGTAGGCTGATTAACTGTATTAACTTAAAGGAAGTAAAGGGGCAACTGTGGCACAGGAAGGTAGAGCGGTTGTCCACCAATCTCGCAGTTGTTGGTTCAATCCCTGGCTCCTCCGGTCACATGTCGAAGTGTCCTTGTCTGAACACTGAACCCCAACTTAGTTGCTCCCGGTGAGTGTTGGCCAGCTGCATAGCAGCTCCCCCATCGGTGTGTGAGTGTGTGATTGTGAGTGTGAAATAAGAAGAAGTGTAAAGCACTTTGAGTGCCAATAGGTAGAAAAGCTCTATATAAGTGCAGAAGATTTACCATTTAAACAAATAAGTCTGCCTCCATCCACATGTAGGAGTCAGGCCCCCGTGGTCACATGACGCGGCAGGAGGTTCAGGGCTTGTCACCATTCACACGCAATGAAGGGCGAGCCAAGCTGCTGGCCAAGAACCGCCAGACATTCATTCTGCAGACCACTAAGCTGACCCGCATTGCTCGACGGGTGTGTGAGGACATCCTTCAGCCTCGCCGTGCTGCACGGCGACCCTATGCCTCCATTAATGCCAATGCTGTCAAAGCTGAGTGTATGTACACACGCATCCACAATACTTACTATTAGAGGTTTAGGACAGTCGGTGTTTAAACTCTGTGCGCATTTACATTGTTCTTATTGGTTATGATGTTTTTGTAGGTATGATCAGACTTCCCAAAGCCACAAAAACTCCTCAGAAAAGCAAGGTGGTGCCTCGACAGTCTCTGGCCACTATAGTGAAGGACTTAGGTAAGAACGGGTGATGGCCAGCATTCTATGTCACATTGCTTTTTGGCTTCTCTCTCTGTTCCCATATGTAATGGTCATTGATGAGCGTTGTGTCTCTGCAGCCATCTCAGCTCCTCTGAAACTGAAGGCCTCTAGAGGACCCCCAACACCCATAAATAGGAACCAGGCCAGCCAGCCTCGTGGGGGCCAAAGCCTATTGGGAAAGAGAGGGTTTGATAGCGTAAGTATTCCAAATTGTTAACATACACATACAAATACACTCTGTTCACAGGCCCATTGCCAATGAAATATGCGTACTTGCGTCACATTTAAGCCGCTTTCACACATGCACTGGAATCCTGACATTCTCCAGACTTTATCTGAAGGCAGTGTATGTGAAAACACCAATGTCAGAGTGAGATGCTCCCAGCGATAACTGGACCTTATCCTGTCAGCCCCCTAGTACAAAGTCCTTATGTGCACAAGCTCATGCGTGAAGCACCCTGCCACACATTGACTCATCTCCTGCCAAATTAACTACAAGTATCACCTCTGACCACATTCACCAATTCTATTTTTAGCAAGACACTTTTTAAATTGTTTTTCTGGCATCTTGCCTTAATTGGACAGTTTACAATGTGAGTGTAGACATAAAATATCATGAAAGGGATGATATGAAAAATAGTACCTTTTGCAAACGTAGTCGTGATGTTGTGTGGACGGCCAAAATAAAACAAATCTGAAGTTACATTCAGTATATGTTGGTACAGTATCTGTGTGCCATACAGCAGACTGACAATATTCCATAATAAGACTGTGCTGTCACACACTCTCTCTGATGTTACAAAGGCTCTGGTGACTGCAGGATATGGGCATCAGAACTTTTTCCCCCATAAAGTAACATTGATCATGTGCTCATATAACTTATTGTTAACAGGCTGCAGGAGTTCCCTATCCAGCCAATGGGAGGCCATACACTTCAGGCATGAGGACCACCTCTCAGTCGGTCATCAAGCGGCAGAAGGTCAGCCAGGTAGAGGCACCCAACCCTGTGGTGTTTGTGGCTACAAAGGACACCAGGTACATTTCACTTAGTCCCATCATTTAAACCTTGAAATCTTGAAAATGAAGCAACAGAACTCGACTAACAGCTACAACACAGCCTGTCTCAGAGCTTCGGACAATTTTATTTGTTTATTTTATTTACTTTTTGTTTTTATTAATATTATGTCAGATTGTAGGCCCTGTCTCATGACATATTCTTCTCACGGAGAGTTTAGAATTGCAACTGACACAAGAAAAACAGTACGGCACTAAAATTTGATAAACTTTAATACGGTGTTTTCAAGGTCTGCAATGTGCTTGAATTTTGGATGAAGTGCTTGAAAATGCTTGAAACATCAACTGTATGTCTTTCACATTAAATAGCAGTGTGACTTGGTAGGTGGAGAAATAAACTAGTGTGAAATTATAAATGTTACACCTAGGTCTCCTTGCACCTCTGCTCGGCCAGTTTATTTTCCTGTGTTACCCTGCCCCACCCCCCAAGGCACTGAGTCGCACACGACTGCGCCAACGTGATGGGAGGTTGTCGTTTTAATGAGAGATGGTTCAAAAACGAAAAATACAAAGCATGGATAAAAAGAGGAGCAAATCCCTGCATAACCTTCTGCATAATAGGCCTACAGCCTTTCACCATCTGAGAGTCTGCACTTTCACCAGTTTGCACATTAAAGCTAGTGTAGAAATTTCCAGTAACCTTAGATCAACGTAACACGTACATGTTAGCGTTTATGCTAACCGCTAGCTGGTGAATTCACAGGCGAAGTGATTGAGAGGTGCTGTGTGTGTTTGTATGGTAATGCTAGTATTACATGACAATTATGAAACGCTCATTTATGGAATATGCAGTGGATGTACCCAACGTTACTTAACAGTTAAGGTAACGTTAGTAACTTTCTGCTACTGTAAAGTTCAGCAAACATCACACTGCATAACCAGCCAACTTGTGGCTAACTGAGACAAAAGGTTTTCACATGGTTTGCAATCAGGAGTTATTTCTCAACCCTTAATTTGATTTCTCATGCATTTTAAATAGCATGACCAAAACATTAGAACCATATCTTAATGTACTGCAGCCAGACTGTAGAAAGACTGTAGAATTCATGTCAGAGATGCAGCATTAAATTGCACAGGTGGTCATAATGTTAATAATGCCTGATAGGTGTATATTGCAACGTTTTGCTTTGCTTGGCAGTAGTTTGTGTTGTTAATGCTGTTTTGTCTGTCAAATCCAGTTTTGCTTTGATTTGCACAATACAAAGACACATGTTCTTACTTTTTAAATTTATTGGAACTTATTTGTCAAGTGAGTGTGGATCTTAATTTTTTCAATTTATTTTGAAATTAATTTTGGTTGTTTATAGTATAATGCCATCTTTTTTTAAATACATTTAAAAGTGATAATCGTTTTCAGTATTTCTCTATTTATGCAAATATCTAATTTACCACAGCTGTAAAGGGCTAGAAAAGCTTGAAAATTGACCTTGAAAATGCTTTTTGTAGAAAAATGCCCACAATATATAATCTGATTGGATGATTAAAAAGAAAACACCAATGTGTTTAGGCCCTTTTCTGCTTAGAAAGCTAAACTGCTTAAAATTAATAAACTGGAAGCATCCAGGGCACTGCAGCAAAACTCCAAGGGGCTTATTAGCATTATAGGTGCATTAAATATTATTATTTGCTAAATAATTAAAACACAGAGATGTGTTTAAAAACAAAGAACAAAAATTATTCCCACAATTATTGAGAGTATGGTTAGGGACCTTCTGGAATTCCCACATAGACCACCAGGGGACACAAACCATTAGGCTTATCTCAAAGACTAAGCTGCATTCTGTGCTTTGTCCATGCCGTGATGTAATGTGTTAGCAAGGCTAACACGTCTGTGCTATTCTCTGCCCAAGAAAAGCAGCAGCCTAGTTTTTTTAATGTATTATTGTATTATTATTATTATTATTATATTTTTCATTGCTTGCAGGTATGTATTTAAAATTTTTCCTTGGTCTTGATTGTTAAAATATTTTATTCATATACATTTTAATTCAAGGTCCACTTACTAGCAGTTATTTCAAGCAGCCAGCTGCAGTTAATGAGTAGAAAGTCTGATGACTAAAACACTGCCTAGTCTTACCGTTGATAATTTAACTTGTTGTTTTGTATAGTTTCTGTTTGTTTGTTTGTTTGTTCATTGTGGTCTCTTTCAATCAGGGCTCTAAGGAAACATCTGACCCAGTCTGAAATGCGTCGGGCAGCAAGAAAACCTCATCTCCTGGTCCGGATCAAGCTACCGCCACCCCCCCGTTCCCTGGCCATGCCCCTGCTCCCCTCTAGCACCAGTGAACCCATCGTCCTGGAGGACTGACGGGAAGGACAGGAGCTGTTTTAACTGGACATGGGGGTTGGGAGGGAGTTGAGGGAGGATTTGTACTTGCAGCATGCCATCCTAATAGGTATGGCGTGCTGTGCTATTGTCTTTTATTTTCCCACTTTTAAATGTCATTTTTCTTTAGTCTGCTGTTACTTCCCAAAATTAAGTCCAACACACACACGCACACAAGCGTTTAGATGACCGTACACATTGACCATATAAAACAAGTACACACCTAAATCAACACACGGACACACAACACCTTGGGCTTTGTAGTATTTTTTTCCAAACCCTAATTTTTTTTTCCCTTTTTTTAATTTTTAAATGTGTAATTTAAATCAACATATTTTTCATTCTCAAAAAACGGTGATGAAGCACACTTTGTTTTTTCCCTCTTGTCACTGTCATTGTGTAAATATATGCATCATTTAAAGAGTGACCCCACAGCACGTGAGGAGAATATGGGGTGGGGAGGTAGAAACAGGAGACTGTGTGGGACACTTGTAGCAGGCTAAAGGTTTGATTTGACTTGACTTGAAGATGTCACTCATGCAATCTTAGTCCATTCCAGCAGGGTAAATCTGATGGGCAGGTAATGCATATATTTAGAGGCCTGAGCAAACACATTGACAGAGTTGCCCTTGGTCAGTGTCAACAGGGTTTGACCCATTTACTGCTATTTTATTTTTCTAAATGATTCTGAAACTTACTAACTTTTACCATCATCCATCATGAGCCAAAAACAAGCCCTTTATAATATGTTCAAGGCAAGTCCTTCATCCTATCTGCACCTGAAAACATACTGGCTTATCAGAGTCTCTTTGTCAAACATATTAGTTGAGCACAAAACAACTGGAGCAGTCTGAAAGTCAGGGTTTGAGTGCAGACAGATCTGTGCGTGCACCACAAGGGTGGAAACCGAGTGTATTCGGTGTTTTAAATTTGATTATTTGATTGTATTATCATGAAAAGCTTCTTGCTCATAAAATCAAAAGTGCCATTGTTTTGAAATAATTATTAGCCTTTTCATGGCTGTATCGAACAATTATTGTAATTATTAATAAATCTGCCAATTCTTGTCCATCATGGTTCTCCAAAGCTCAAGCTAAAATCTTAAGATGTCTGGTTTTGTTTAATCAGAACTCCCAAACTTTTGAGACTTTCAAGGTGATGTCATAATCATTGTAAATATATTTTATCAGCTTAACTACAGCCCTGCATAGCATATTAAGACAAATTGCCCAGTTGTGGTCTTGCATTCAGAATGCAGGTGCAAAAATAGAGCTCACACAGCATAGTAGTGAATCCAGACGTTTTATTTGCTAATCATTTTCTGAACTATTCTTTTGCATTCAGAATCTACTCTACTCAAACTGGTGAAAAATGTGCACCAGTTTGTTTTTTTTTTTGTTTCCCAGTAGTTTGTACTGAATCCTGACTTTACTGCTTATAATTGTGCTCACTTGATAATTTTGATATCGTTGACCCTTCATACATTTCTACTCTGCTGGGCAGCACTGTAGTACTTTTTAGACTGAATGAAGGGTTGCTGTTACAGTCGAAGTGCGTTTTCTTCTTTCTTCTCCTGTCACCTGATTTAGACAATTCTGTCCGTTTAAAGAGGGGGGGGGGCCCTGGCTTGTCTTCTCTTGGGGCTCACCCACTAGAGGCTCATTGCTCCCTAAGCTTAGAAGTGTAGGTGGGACTATACAAAGTGTTTGAGGCAATTTCCAATTGTGGTTACCACTGATTTGCACAACGTACTGTGACTTACCACGACGGGAGAACACCTATAGCTGTGAGGTACTGTCTTTGAGTTCACAGAATTCAAAAATTAAGCCATAATGTGCAAAACAAATAGTTTGATGTCCATTGTGAGTGTACATTTTTGATTCTAAGGTTATATTAGGCTAAAGCCACAGCGTTTCTAATGGCGTACTGTTTGATTCATTTGAATGAAACGAATGCAATTATTTTACTGTCTGTTGATAAAGCAGGAATATGTCATATGTAAGGAAAACAATTCGGCCAAGTTCTAAAATAGACATAGTCATTTTTAGATGGCCTCAATCTGTAAATGTCTACCAACACATAACAGAAATGATGGTTTTGGTTGTGACTGGATATGGTGATTATATGAAAGGAATTGTCAGCTGTTCCAACTTGTGCTTACATTTGTTTTATTTTGGTCCCCCCTTGTTTCCCTCATTATGAAACGGTGAGTACTTAAAGATGTTAATTGGGTAATTATAATTCCTCTGTATCCCCACAGCAGGAAGGGGTTACACTGGTTTTATAAGCAAGTTTAGTCCCAATGTGGGCTTTGTAATATTTCTCCGACAAAAAAAAAGAAATTGAAGTGTTGAGTTTGTAGCAAATACTAATCTGTGTAAAGAAAAGTGAAACATTGTAACATTGGAAAGAATTTTTATATCCAAAGTGTAATTTTGCTCCATTATTGTGGAGGTGGCTCAAATAGGCTACTGTACATGTGAAACATTGCTCTCCTTCATGAGGTGGGTGGGTTGGTCATTTGAACCAGGGGCAACATTCAAAAGGGACAGGTTGCTGATATTTGTATGATGGAGAAAAAGACATGCTACAATTGAAATTTGTTTCTCAAGTGTTTTTTATTCCAACATCTCTGTATCCTTTAATGTATCTTGATAAGAAAAGAAATAAAGATTTTTTTCTTTGTGGTCAGTCATGGGCCCTTTCATTTTTTTTTCCCTTACATTTTAATTATCATCGATCCGGACTCTTAAGCACTTCTCCTGTTGAGGGTCACGGATTGCTGGTGCCTATCCCAGCTTTTTCATTGGATGACCCTTATTATTAAATAAGGTTAATTAAATTAAATAAGATTATTAAACCCTGCATGACCTATCCTATCTGTTTTCCACTAATGTTTCAAGATTTCTGAATCATGTGAAAAGACGGCATTTATTCTTTAAGGAAATGTGTCATTTGGTTCCAACAGGCTTAGTCACTGAGTAAACAGTGGAGTAAGACTTTAATGGAAAAGTGTGCGCTGGCTTTTTAGGCGGGTTAGTTTTAATGTAAAAAAAAAAAAAAAGAAAAGAAAATCATGAAAGACTTGGTTGTAACTACTGCTACGGGTGCTATCTTTTAACTATTGAAAATTGGAAAACAGGAAGTATTTGCCTATTTGTACTTAGCTGTGTTCCTGCCAGACGGCTTTTAATTACAGGGTTTGTTTTCACTCTTCTTCCGACTGTGGCGTTAATTTCCATAAATCTGTGACGGAGAAAAACACCCACCTTTAAGTGTGTTCTCGCCGACTGAGGATGTTGATTGAAGCTTATAAACAGCGCCTCCCAGTGGCCGATAGCACACAGCAGTCTAATGGACACAAGAGAAGTAGAAGTATTTAATGAGGAACCTACAACAGTCTCTGAGCGGCTTCCGCTTTATACATCGACATAAACATTACTGCGCGATGATGACGCTGACGCAAGCGCAGACGGTAATTGGATTGGCGCGTTGAACGCACGTGGACGTGATAGGTCGCTGAAGGCGTCGAGCTCGCGCACACCTGATGCTCATTTAAAGTGGAAGGCGGGACCTGAGCGGCGGTTTAAAAGACCAACGCTGTGTCGCTTTGTTTGCGTGGCTGTGTGCGGTTCCATCACAAAGCTCCGAGTTCAGGTCCGTCCCAGTCCTCACACAGCCATCTTCTTACTCAACAGTTCGGGACCCGGCTTTCTTGGCTTCACAATCTTCTCCTCCCCGGTTGGTAGCCATGCTTGAGGTAAACACTCAAATTCTTCATGCCAATTATCAAAATAACCCTATTTTTGAATGAAAATTCTGAAGCGAAGTTCTATGTGTCACCTCACTCACACTGATGACTCACTGTTCATTGTGAAAACTTCAGCTTTGCCCCTTTTATAGAGGGTATAAAGAATGTTTCCAGCTTTTCAACCGACTGTTACGTCATGTTTAAATGTAGCCTAAAAAACTAGCTTGGATGCAGACTCCAAGTCTTACTGTTGCTGAGTTACTTTACCTCTGGACTCTCCTCTCACTACTTGAGCACCTTGTTGAAGGGTGAATTGGCAACAGCACATCTTCTAAATGGGATATAAGAGAACTCATGCTGAGTTAAGGTTTGTCTGGATTTGTAGCAACAGTAAAGTAGGTGTATCTTGTATTAAAATCAGGGAGGCTTTAACTCTAATAGTACATTTTAATGTAGGTATAGTTTCTCAGATTACAGACTTTGAACCACAGGAGATTGGATGGCTTAATTTTTCAAGACTATGTGCTCAGATGTGGCTTGAGCTTTACTAGAGCTCTCAGTAACTAATCCCTAGACAGACCCTACTTCCTATAGTAATGAACTTGAATCACTGTTACACAAATGTGTATATTTCCTTGTGACATTGCTGACAAAACGTAGGAACTGCACTTTCTTGACGGCCCTTTCTTAGAATTGGATGACTCTGATCAGAAGGTGGGTGGTGCTGTTATATTAGATGTATGTATCCATGCATTCTAGGGGAACAGTAAGACAAGGCAGGACTCTTATCAAACTCTTCTCACCTAGACTTGTTTTTTTATTTTTATTTTAATCTCCCGTAGACCAGTAGCGATAACTTGTTCCTGCCTTCCTACCAAGATGAGGAGCTCGTGGACAATTTGCTGTTAAGTGAAGAGTCAGATGAAGAGAACAGTGCAGGTGGACTCTCATTGGCCAAGGCCCTGCTCCCCCTGGTTGAGTCCTCCTCGCCACCCCCCATCCCTTGGGTCTGTTCCACCCGCTACAAAACCGAGCTCTGTACCAGCTACTCTGCTGCTGGTTTCTGCAAGTACGCTGAACGCTGCCAGTTCGCCCACGGTCTCCATGAGCTCCACGTTCCCTTCCGCCACCCTAAGTACAAAACGGAGCTGTGCCGCAGTTACCACACTACGGGCTACTGCTACTACGGCAGCCGCTGCCTGTTCGTGCACAGTCCCACCGAGCAGCGGCCTGCGCAGCGGCGCCGCAGAAACATCCCCTGTCGCACCTTCCGCTCCTATGGCATTTGTCCCTTTGGCACTCGCTGTAACTTCCTCCATGTTGAAGGTGGGAATGCCAGCAGCCCCGAGGAGTCTTCTGATGTTGGCGAAAAGACGCTATCTGCTCCCAGCCGCCAACTACAGCCACAGACCAAGGAGTGGAAACCCCGAGGTGCTTTGTGCCGCACCTTCAGTTCCTTCGGTTTCTGCCTGTACGGGACACGTTGCCGCTTTCAGCACGGCCTCCCCAGCAAGATCAAAACTTCGGACCAGAGCCAAGGATGGTCCCTTTACCCTCAGCCATCCCTGGGCAGTTCAGGTTTACCGTCCCCCACCTCTCCCAACTCCCCCTTTACTTCCACTTCTCCCAACTCTTCAACATCCTCGTCTCCTCCACTAACCTCTCCCGTCGCCACGCCAACCGCAGAGCCTATGGCCCACAATGCCTTCACCTTCTCCAGTCAGCATCTGAGTGACCTGCTGCTGCCACTGGCCCTCCACCTGCAGCAGCTGGAGAGCAGCAAGGCCCAGGAGATCTGGGACAACAGGGGCGTCTAACTGGATGAGACTTCATAATTAGAACCAGCAGCACTAAACTCCACTTAAATCTGTCTTAAGTGTTTTGTTTTTTTTTTTAAATACTTTCTTTGGGCATTTTATATTTATATATTTTTTTTTTTTAACTGTTTGTCTGAAATATGTTTGGACAAGAGGTCAGTGGTTTTGAACACTTTTTAACTATTGTGTATATACATCATGAATGAACTGAGTAATGAAATGGTTGACCTCAGCAAACATGAATAAACTCATTTTAATCTCTAAGCTCTTGTTGTGGTTTTATATAAATCGCCTATAATGTTACACAGTAGCAACATGATTTACAAGACTGAACAAGCACCCAACAACAGCCACGGACCAACGAGTGGAAACCCTGAGGCGCTTTGTGCTGCACCTTCAGTTCCTTTACATTAAAAGCAAGCACACTTGTAATGTAACAATATACTGACTGAGCTTAAAGAAACTGAGTCTAATTTAAAGGAACTAGACTAGCTTGCAGAACCATGGGGTGGAGGCCATTAGACACATTGCATGTACTTGGATGCTTGAAAATCTCCCAACATCAGTTGGATTTCACTGATGCTTGGAGAAAGTGGGCAGGTTTAATTTATATATTTTTTTCTTTGCTGGATAATTAAAACTAGATACAACATCTTCATAGGAGAACCTTTTCAGAAGAACGTCTAATCAACCAACAACCGACGTCTTTACTCATCCGCAACTTCCAATGCTAAACTATCGACCAATCAGTGGCTTAAGCTTCTGGCGCGTCACTAATATGCGGAAAATGTTGCCATATCAAGTTGGGCAGAGTTAAATCGGATGTTGTGCAGGTTTAGTCGAGCGAATTTGATTTGCGAAAGGAACTATAATTTGGTTCGATCTTTTCGTTTCCCAATGTTTTTTTTTTCTTTAAAGTGCATAATATTACAAAAAAAGTGAATGGGCTCTTCAGCGTTGCCTTATTTTGAAGGTTTTGCCGGATGTCTCCCACTCGCGCTCGGTGCCTTGACACTAATAGAACACCGTGTGTAGACATTAGCTGATGTAAACTTTGTACCTGGCTTGAATGATATTCAACTTTCAGCTCCTTCGCATAAACAGGTAAAGTCATATTTTAAATACTAAACCAATTTCTATTTCATTACAGGTCTAAAGCGGCTAGCTAAGTTACTGTGATAGCTTGATCGTAGCTAGCATTAGCTGCGACCTAACGCACTGGCTCAGAACTAACGTTAGTATTTGTGTTAAACTCGCATTACAGCAAATACGCGCTATTTACTCTTTTCTAAATGAAGCACAATACATTTAGACACCCAGCAATTTTAGTGTTTGTCTCGCCATATTAAGGATTCACTCAATGCACCTTCAAATAGTACATTCCAGGCTTTAGACGGAGTCTTTATTTCATTTTCTCGAGCGAGCCCTTATTAAAGAAGTCAGACTCTTACACGTTGTTAAAAATTTGATTGTTTAATTGTCGCTAAATTTATAGACGTGACGTTAAAATATGTAACCAATCGGATATGTTTTTAGAGAAATGTAGGACATAGTTTGACGTTATCCACCAGGTATGACTCGGTTTTAATGAAGTCAAAGGGAGTCAGGGAGCCCCCGGAGATCTTGACGCGGTTCTCTAGTCTAATAAGACGTACACGGCTTCGTAGAGAGTGTTTCCGTACTGTGTTTCCTGTGCCAGCTTCTGAGTGGGAGCCGTGGGGATGGCGGACCGGGAGGAGCGCCGCTTCGCCGAGGTTTCCCGGGAGTCTGTCAAACTCATGGCCGAGAGTGCAGGGGTGGAGCTGGGCGACGATGTGGCCGCTCTGCTGGCTGAAGATGTGTGTTATCGGCTCAGGGAAGCAGCACAGGTCAGTGCTGCTGACGTAGTACATGGATGGTACCGGAATTTTAGTATTTATTATTCCTAAATGTATGTTAAGTCTGTGTGAGGGTGTGCAAGGTTACTACAACTAAAGAATGCACATTAGACTGTTGGTAATGTTGTGAATTTGTCTTGCTTGGGCATCAAACAGAACAGCTCCCAGTTCATGAGACACGCCAAGAGGAGGAAGCTGACAGTGGAGGACTTCAACAGAGCTCTGCGATGGAGCAATGTGGAGGTGAGTGTGTGCATGTCAATGCTAGTGTGGTGCTTGTAAGCTCAGTCTGATATCACATGGTCATGGTGCAGTAGTTGTTGCCTTTAAGTCTCTTTGTGTGTTTTCTTCAGGCCATTTGTGGCTACGGGGCCCAGGATGCGCTTCCTTTCCGTTCAGTAAAAGAAGGAGAGCTTTTCTTCATTGAGGATCGAGATATTAACCTGGTTGAGTTGGCTCTGGCTACTAACATTCCCAAAGGCTGTGCTGAGACCATGGTGCGAGGTACGACGCACGGTGCTGACATTACTGTCTATGAAAATCCTATTGGAAGTCTTTGTTCCATCATACAAGCTTTTTTCTCGCTCCAATTTTTTTTATATCAGTGAATGTGTCTTACCTGGATGGAAAAGGAAACTTGGAGCCTCAAGGGACAGGTAAGACTCAGTCACATTACAGAATGTCAGACGACCTGTCTGAACAGTTGGTGTGAGGTAAGAGTATCAGCAGCTTCCATCCTTCAGTAATGTCTACACAGGCAGTGTTCATTCATAGTACAGCAGTTTGCATGGTCGCTCTAATAAAAAAAAAAAATCACTACAAAAATGTTCAATTTGTCCTTTTATTGTAAAGGTTCTAAAGTCAACCTGTGCCATTGAGTGTGAATATCATTGTTTGTGCAGCAGCTGTTTGACCTGACTGTTAAATTGTCACAGTTCCCACTGCAGTGCAGTCCCTGTCTGAGGACCTCCTGAAGTACTACCAACAGATCACACGGGCCATCTTGGGAGAGGACCCCCACCTCATGAAGGTACCTGCAGGCAAAGGCAATCGGATGCGCTGTGTGGCTGGACAGAGTGTTAGCTCTAATCATTCCTCTGTCTTTGTCAGGTGGCTCTAATGGACCTTCAGTCCAACTCCAAGATTGCTGCACTCCTGCCATATTTTGTTTATGTCATCAGTGGGGTAAGTTTGACAGCCCATGATGATACTGTGTGATGGGACTTCTCCATTTGCCTGTTTGTTGATAGCATGAGTATTTCTGTCCAGGTGAAGTCAGTAAGCCATGACCTGGAGCAGCTTAACAGGCTCCTTCACATGGTTAAGAGCTTGGTCCAGAACCCCTATCTGTATTTGGGCTCGTACGTGCGCAGCCTGGTCTCCAGTGTCATGTATTGCATCCTGGAGCCGCTGGCCGCCTCCATCAATCCACTTAATGACCACTGGACTCTCAGAGATTACGCTGCCCTGCTCCTAAGCCACATCTTCTGGTGAGTTCAACACTAATCTTTGCATAGTATTTCAGTTATGTCAGTTCACTTGTGAATGTCTGGAAAAAAAATATGATTGTGTTTCCTCTCCAGGACTCATGGTGATCTGGTGAGTGGTCTTTACCATCAGATCCTGCTGTCCCTCCAGAAGGTTCTGTCTGACCCAGTGAGACCTCTCTGTTCCCACTATGGAGCTGTAGTGGGGCTTCATGCTCTGGGATGGAAGGTATGTTCTGCCCCCAGTGTTGTTGTCTGCATGTAAGTACTTACACTGGTAAAGTGAAATCAGGGTCCATCTTTAATCTACAACTGACTGGGTATATTCAGGCAGAATTCTTTTCACAAATATTACAAATGTGTAGATCTTTGTCTCCGATACATTCAGATTTAATTTTCTTAATGTGCCTGTTGAGTGATACTATTAAGCTTGTATTTTTGTTCTGCTCTGCTCTTAATTGTTCCTCACTAATATGACATGTGTGTTTTTGTTGCTAGGCTGTAGAAAGAGTACTCTTTCCACACCTACCTGCCTACTGGGCTAACCTGCAGGCTGTTCTGGATGACTACTCTGTGTCCAATGCCCAGGTCAAAGCAGATGGACACAAGGTCTATGGAGCCATCTTGGTGAGTGTTTTTTTTTGGGGGGGGGTTCCATTCTTCCAGCAGAGCTCAAGAGACTTCGATCAGTGAATCAGAATTTTTTTTATATAGCTTTCTAACTTTCATGCAAACTAAAACATATCAGCGTAGTTTACAGATGATGAAAAGTGTAAGAAACAAAGACAATAAAAGATAAAAACAGTGATAACAATGCTTACAAAAGACGAGTATTTCAATTTTAAAAACTGGAAACCTGGTTTCCTTAGGTAGATTAGTTGAAAAGATAACCAGATTTCTAATCTGATTTCTCCAACTTCACACATGTGTAACAGCCTGCAGAGAACAACCAGCTGAGTAGGGGAAAAAATAAAGTAAATGGAAGAAGCAGCCTTTTTTGTCAAGGAGAAAAAAACGATAAAAATCATTTCTCGTGGAGGAGAAATCATTATACTTGTGGACTGCACATATAAACAGATTTCCACTAACCAGGTTTCTTAAGTGCATCTTCCCACATTATCTGAGAAAGCAGATTTCTCATAATAACCTTTTTTTTTTTGCTTGTTTTGTTTGCATTCTGTTTCTTAGTGTTGCAACCACATTTATTTGGACGTCATTTCAGCCTCATTGAATCTTGTTTTGAAAAAAATTATGAATTGGAACGCATGTAATAAACACAATCATGAGATCAGATGTTTGTTTTCAGTAAAAATTATGGATGTAACAATCTGTCCTTCTTGATTGATCCATTGATCAAATACCCAATAATCAGAAGTGATTGATTTAAAATAAACACCTTGATTGTATAATTGTAAATACGGACATTTGATATTTAATTTCGACTAGGCCTATAGACACATGGTGTGAAGCAGATGTGTTTTCTGTCCTGCAGGTGGCAGTGGAGCGTCTTCTGAAGATGAAGGCTCTGGCTCTGTCTCAGCCAGCAGAGGGAGGCTCCAGCGCTCAGCCAGGATCTGTGATGGGTGCTATGGGTTACAGGGTGAGCTCCCCTGGGCTTAGCCCACCTCCAGAACCTTTGTCAGAGGCTGCACTGGGAATCGCCAGCCATCTTCAGGTGGGTGGGGCGGGCTGTCCCTGGGAGGAGTGGACCCCAGTCCCTCTGCCTGCCATGTACTGTGAGCTCTACTCTTTCTTTGGAGACAGCCTAGCTGTCAGGTTCAGTACAGGACCAGGGTTTGGCAGCTACCCTCCCTGCACCCCTGCCCACCTTAGTGGTGCCAGGAAGGAGCCCCCAGGCCCTGCCTCCAACTCTGAAACCGCCCGTAAGATGCCACAGCTGACCGCCAACCTAAACATCAGTCCCAGGCAGGACGGCAGTCCTCGCACTGATCCGCCTCCACCCAGCCTGGCCGTGACTGGATCAGGGAGGTAAAGCAAAGACATGGGACATTTTAGACAGTTTAGAAAATTAAATTGATGTTTGCTGCAATTGAAGTTGTTGACTTTCTTCTTTCATCCAGGTCCCTGGCTCGCTCTTCTTCCTCCTCCTCAATGCAGCGCTCCAGATCCTCATCCTCACGTTCAGGTCAGCGTTCAGCAGGTCTTTCTCGTGACGTTTTCCCCAAAGCTCGTTTTACCTCTCCTCAGACGGGACTTCCGGTCTTCTCATTTCTCATTGGCGGGCGTCAAATGGGACGCCGTTGCCAGGGCCGCCGTCCCTTCCAGACCACCTTTGCCCCCACTCCACCTCTGCCTGCCATCCCACCTCGTGCCTACGCCCACAAACTACCCGTTATCGGCCGAGTGGGCAAACCCGTACGCCGATGGACATGTTCCCATTACTCCCTCCATCTTCCTCTGTAAAAAAAAAAAAGACACGTCTGTTAGTACAAAGTGATGTTTACTCCTCAGACACAGGATTCTGTCTTTCTGCAAACAAAACATCATTGGACATTTCAGTCATTCAGTGAGACAGCGAAGTTCTGTTTCATGCCCCAACTGGTAGAATCCGAGCAGATACTGTGGTAAAAAGCAGTATACATCTCCACTCCCCGAGTGCCACTGAACCACAGACACTGACATGAATTGGCAGAAAGAGGAACTTAGACTGCACCAGTTTTCACAGGATGTGTATCTTTTAACAGAAACGTGCCAAGTGCAGAACACTCAGCTTTGTCATCCCTCATTGGGGCACAAAAGTGATATTTACAATCTTTAGGTATCATTTAGAAAAAGATGTAAATAAATGAAACGTGCAAATTAAAATGTAAAGTTATGGCACAAATGACTAGTCAATAAATTATTTGGTAGATGAAACAGTCGAGTGCCCATAAGAACACTGAGATGGACTTTACTTGCATTGTTAGAATGGGTATGAGAGGTGTTGTAGGACACACCTGAAAAATTGTGGACCCTGTCTTTCATGTGAGAATGATCATTGGCTGACATCAGCAGTGTTATTTCTATGCATTAGAATTAGTGGGGACAAAAGTATTGGACCCTTCTGTAATCTGACCCAGAGGAGCACACGGATCAAAAAGACCAATGCTGGCTTTACACACAGGGCTTTGATGTGGTATTTTCTGGCGATGCCTAAACAGGATCCCCCACACAAGACTGGACAGAAAAGAATGATGCAACACTAGACTTTAGTTTTGCACTGAACTGAGGACACTAACATCTAGTTCTAGCTCCAAAACACATAGTTGCTTTATAAAATAAATCTTTTTTTTGAACGTCCGCATTAAAACAGGCCTGACTAGGCAAAATAATTGTGAGTACTTTGGACTTTGTGTGTGTGTGTTAGTTACATGTAGGACCCAAAACTCATTTATACACTCACTTATGAGGGTATGCGTGTTTAGAACTGGATTTTAAAGTGATGGCCTGGTTTAGGATTAGTTAAGTTATGGTTAAGGTCAAGGGAAAGTCCCCACGAGGTAATAAATTCTCCCTATTCACAGGAGATATTAAAATCACTTCTCAATGAGCCTTCAGTGGACATGAGGGTGGACAACTTTAACAGCTCTTGTGTGCTCTAGTGATCACTGTTGTGTTTTTACCAGTGTGATAAACAGACCTCTGTGATGCAGAGGGACCAGATACATTCTACTCCGAAAGGACTGAAACGGCAAACATTTGTTTTTGCTGTTCAAAGGAGACGTTTTGGTTTGAGGTCAAAAGATAGATGTGAAAGAAAAGATGGTATTTGATGGGATTTAAAACCTCAATATGTTAAACAACATGAAACATGGCACCTTTTGGATCAGAGGACTCAAGCTTTTAAGTGAGCAAAAGTCCTGGAATAAAGTACATTCAATAAAATGTAATTATTCGTTGAAAATCCTTTGTTCGCAGTAACCATCAGACCTGTGACTCGTTTCACTCATTTATTCCTTTGCACTTTTCCCCTCTGATAAAGCCCTTTGGTGGGTTAACAGTGTGTTTTAAATCATTGTCTCACTGGATGCTGATGTTTGTGTTCAACCCTGAATTAATTCTCCTGCTACAATCATGATTTATATCATTGCTTCACAGATTTGGAGCGTGAGCGGATCCTTTCTTCCACCACACTTTCCATCACTTTGTGGACAAAGTCTGAACCAAGTTTTGTAAAATGCCTCGGATTGATTTTTCCCTCTTTTCTAAGATTCGAAACAGCTGTGTTTCCCCATAGACGGCTCTCTGGTCCCATGTGGATTTGTCCTTTTTAATAACAAATTTAGTCTTCACAGACGAAACTCAGGGCTAAAACCAAAAGTAGTCATTTAGAGCGATTTATTAATGAACAGTCTTTCTGTTGCTCTCCGCTGGAAATATGTTCTGTGCTGTGTTTAGGTGGAGGCCTGGTGGCTCAGTGGTTAAGTATTGGGTTGGGTGCAGAAGGCCGCAGGTGTGGCCCCGCCTATCTACAAAGGGGCACCCTGGTGGGGTGGGATTCAAACCTATGGCCTTCTGCACCAAACCCAATACTATCCTGGTGCCCATCCCGAGCCCGGGTAAAATGGGAGGGTTGTGGCAGGAAGGGCACTTCATCCCAAATCAATGTGCGGAACATGATCCACTGTAGCGACCTCTGAAGGAACAAGCCGGGAGCCATTGACTTTTATGTTCTGTGCTGAATTAGAATGCAAATAGTGAAATTCAGAATTTGTATCTGATATCCATCTTTCGAACCTTCGCCCAAACGTCTTTAGTGTACAGCTAAATCCTTTTTGCAGTACTTTTGTAGGAGACATTCCATTTGTTTTACTCCGTGTTGGTGTGGATTTAATGGTTCTTCCTCAGGTTGAGACTCCTACACACCCATATCACATGAGGCCAAGCTCTTCTGCACCCTGGGGATCCCCCTCACCCTCTTTCTCCTCACCCTCCTCTCCAATCTTCTCCTCCCCATAGTCACCCACACACCGTTACACCACCTTCAAGCTCACTGGGGTTTGACACCAGAGCTGCTCTCATCCACGCCAGCCTCCTCTTTGTGCTGGTTCTCTGCTTCCTCTTCCTCCTCCCTGCCCGTCTGGTCCGCGCAGTAGAGCCCGACTGGAGCTTCCTGGATGCCTTTTTTTACTGCTTTGTTATCCTGAGCACCGTGGGTCAAGGAGGAAACTCTCTGGGGTGAAGCCAGGGAGACACTGGAACTCCTCACCACATGTAAGACAACCCAACACAAGACGCAATTTATTATATTACCCTGCTATGATTCAAAAAAGCCTATTGAGTCTTGACACAGTAATGATCTATTTAGCTGCTTTTGGACGTAAAGTGAATCCAGCAGCAAACAGACTTCTTTTAAAAGGTTAACACACTGTTCATTTTGAGTTAATGAACTAAAAAAAAACACACAACAACACACACCTACACCATGTTTATGCTCCACCCACAGATTTCATGGTGAGTTCTGCTGAGGGCTTTGGATCAGTGGATATTATGCAAAAATCAGTTGTAGAAACAGGTTTGGGAGAATGTGTAGAATTCACCAATGCTCCCATACTTAGAAATTCCTGGTGAAGTATGAAGATTTACACGAGACACCTCTTTTATTTTCACTTTCATGGCTGCTGGCAGGGCCCATTTGTCCTACTAACTGTCATGGCTGCCGTTACACTGCCCGCCCCCTACAGTTTTCGGACCTTATTGTGTTATAGGTTTCATGTGTAATGGATAAAATTGCTTTTTTGTATGTGTTGGATCATGGTCCTACTGAAAAGTGAACCATCATCCCAGCCTAAGGTTTTGTGGAGCAGGTTTTCTTGAAGACCTTCTTGTTTCCCGTCTCTCTTGTCAGCAAGGGCAACTTTGGTGTTGGCCCGAAGCCCGGATAAAAATAGCAGGTTTGAGGCAGGGTATCTTGGGCATCCGGTGTTAAAAAACACATGCCAAACCATTGTGGGGAACATGTTCCGCTGTGGCGACCCCTGAAGGGACAAGCTGAAAGCTGTTGATCTAGTTGAAATAGTAATTATTAGACTTTAATTCAATTGAAAACCTACGGAAAGTACTAAAAAGAACTCAAGAACCCAGAGTTCATAGAAGAGACCTACGGAACCTTTAAGATTTGAAAAGTCTTTGTGTGAAAGAATGGGCCAAATGAAACTAGAGCAATGCACGTGGCTAAATTCTCCGTACAGGAAGAAACCTGAAGCTGTCATTAGCAGCCAAGGCTTGTGTACAAAGTATCAAATAAGTTTCAGTAACCGTGTTCAACACTTTTTCCTCTACATCTTCTTTTTTGATTTAACAATTTGGGTTTTTTACCGTTAGCCTCCGTCTGTATGGTGACAGACGACTTCCATTTACCTGCTGCTGGGCCTGGTGCTCATTATTACCTTGTACCATACACTTCTGCAGAGTCCCCGAGCCTGTGGAGTAGTGAGGCTCCTCTCTGGTCCACAGTGTGGACGGCTGGACGGTGTCCATCTCAGTGAACTGAGTCTGACTGATGAGCACGGCGAGGAGGAGCTGCAGTACTCTCAGTCAATCTGTACCATCTCCTGTGCTCCATTAGAGCTCAAGAACCCGTCCTCAGACCTCTAGACAACTAGAACCTGAACTCCTGAAACCACGTGACATTCACAACTTACAACTCTTTAAGTTCCTACTGAGTACTAACCTCCTCGGCCCAGTATTGTTCTATTTCCATCAAATATTGTGAATTTGTGTCCCGACATGCTTTAGCTTACACTTGTTTACAGGACAATATGCTGCATTACCTCTTAGCGGTTTCTGTTGGCACTGTACCCATAGATGTACTGCAAACTATCACCTATAATACTTTTAGGAAAAACACAATGATTCTAAGTAAAGCTTCTGTTTTTTGTGATTTTAAACTGACTTATGTTTGTCTATTTGGGATAGATTTAATAACCCGGCGATTGCTTCCTGGAGCCATTGAGATGGGATGTTGGCAACATGCAAACAGTAAATATACTGATCTGCTAAAACATTTATGCCTCCTGATTGTTTTAGCTCTGTTTACCTAAATGTTTTACTCAGATACTTAAATGCAAAAGGTTTTATGTCAGTATCATCTATTAAATGTAGATCTTGATGCATTTTATATACAATTCTCCTAAGTACCTGTTACTTGATTGATAGTTATTGATTAATATATTTCTTTTCCAAATAGGTTCTCATTAAAAGCGCCCATCTCCTTATACACATAATACAATAATCTGTACTCTGTTTTTGATTGTAAATAGCATAAAGACAACGTATCAAATGTTGAAACTAAGAAAACTGTAAACGTTGTACAATGCAACTCCCACCAAAAACCAACCAAAACAACAACAATCGGCCTGTGGTTAAAATGTGTGTTCAGCACCTTGGAATCAATATTTCCTAATGACAAACTGCAAAGGATCATCGCTTGTGGTTCATATTATCATTGAAACATTCAAAGGAATCTAAGTACCGAGGGGACCGGACCAAAAACTAGCACTAGCTGTGATCGTCAGGCCCCTCAGGGGCCCTGTGTGAAGAGGTGCTAATCATGGTTTTCCAAATTTTTTGAGATGTGTTGCTGACATCAAAGTCACATTTCTCTGTTTCGACATTTGATACATTGTCAGTGTACGATATGGTTTGAAATGATTTGTTCTCTCTACAGTATGTTTTTCACATTTTAGCCAGTGTCCCAACATTTTGGGAAATGTGGTTTGTGGTTGTGGTCTAGAGTGGGTGTCACTTTTCCTGCTTTGAAACTTTCCTTCACAATCTATTGTAGTAATATTTGGATGTTTGATCAGAGAGATGCACTGGTCATTATGCTGACAGCTACACGGAATTTACAAAGTAAAACATTAGGTTAAGCTCTTTGTCCCTTCTCCATAATACACAATACACGTATTATACAATAGTCATAATGAAATGTAGTGCAGACAGATTTGATTCGTTTTTCAGCCGCGTGCTGTTGATATTTCTTCCTGTCCTTAAAAAGCCTCTCAAACAGTTCAAGGTAAAGTTGCTCACATGCAGAAGGTAAATGACTGACCACAAGGTGTCACAACTTGCTAACATTCAGCTGCAGCTCAGGTTTGAAAAGTAAATCTTTGCTAAGTAACATTATTTGATTTTTATTGTTTTGTCATTTTGAGTTATCCTGTGAGTTCAGTGTCGCCACAGTGGATCATTATCCGCATGTTGATTTGGCCAGATGCCCTTCCTGACGCAACCCTCCCCAATTTCTACCGGGCTTGGACCGGCACTGCACAGCTGGGGAGGGGAATGGGCTGTTAGGGGTTCAGTGTCTTTCCCAGAGACACTTCGACACATAGCCGGCACTGGCACTGATCGAACCACTGACCCTGTGGTCTGTGGACGACTGCCTTTACCAACTGAGGTACAGCCCCCCCCCTTGCTAAGTAACATGATAATAGGTATAAATGTCAAGTTCAAGTTGATGGATGTTTGTGGTTGGCACAGATAAGAGGGTGGAATATTCTCACAACCCTAACTTATCAAGCTACCTTCTAATTTAGTGTTAGAATCAGAGTTGGCAGAAGTACTGCAAGTACATGTCTGAATAAACACAAGTAGAAATAACATTTAACACTCTAGTTAAAGTACTAAGTGCATGTTCTAACATAAACACATAAGTGGCAGTACTGCAGTAGTGGCAGTACTGCAGTATTGCATTCGCTGGGCATCAGTCTGACTCAGTTAAACATATTTGAATCTGATGCTCTTTATATGAATGTACAAGTCTCCAGATTTGTTCCAAATGTGCCTCATAAATTAAGTTTCTGCAGAAAAATGAAATACTCAGGTCTTTTTGAGTTGAATTCATGTGCACAAGAACCACTTCAAAAACCGGATTTCTGTCAGTTCTTCTATTCACTTGCTGACCCTTTAGTTAGTGGCAATAACACAACACAGAGAGGAAACATATTAAAGGGACATAACATCTGTCAAAAATTAAGAAAAAATTTAGACAAACGTCTGATCATGCCGTGATGGTATTTTATAAACGATGTGGAGAAAATAAGGGGCTGAGGTGCAGCTTATATCTTACAGACGTTGAGCACTTCACAGTGTGAGGAGAGAACGTTCCTCTAAGGAAGCATCTTACTGCTTTGGTTGGAGCTACAACAGTGGCCTGTTGTGTGTTCTCCTACTATGGCTGTGTTTGTGCGAGGCACAGAGGACCATGGGAGGGAGTTGCCATGAATCTGAGCACTGCACTGCCAGCTGGAGCAAAGAGCACACCCACACACACACACTAGTGCCCATGTATGACATCATCAGTCTTATAAGGTCACCTCCTTGACAAGTGGAGTGTACACGCTGAGGGTGGAGATACAGTATGTTTGGATATGTTCTGGTAGTAGCTTAATAAAATGGATCTGATAGCACTAAAAGAAGCTTCTCCATTCTTCCCCTGTGGATACCAGACAATAGTTTTTATTAGTTATTAGTTGGGCCTGTCAGCTTCAGTCAGTGTTGGAAAAAGTTGAGAGACAGGTGACAAATTAAAGAAAAAACTACATTAAGCATCTGTTTCTCATAGATTCTCTAAGTATTCTTGTCTTGTCTTTTTGGATTGTTATGTTATCATTGCTTTGACTGTTTTTATATTTTATCACCTTTTCAATCATTCAATCATCACTTTCAAAGCCATGAGTCTGTACACAGGGTGCTGTGTAAATAAAGTTTGTTTCAGAGTGATGTGTGTGTGGAGACCTCTGTCTAACACATTGATCCAAACTCTCACATAAGGTGTTTAGCTGCACTGAGAGCAGATGATTTAATCATTTTCACCTTAAACCGTTCAGCGACCCCTCGTGCCCGTTGGATCGGGCACTATTCTTACGCAGGGCACCATTTACTTATTCCGGTTCCTCCTTTGACTCATCACCCATCTGTACACAGCTCATTTTATAGTCTCACTGAAAGAAATGGTGGGGACGTAATGTTGATGAGTCCAGCCTCGATTGTCCTCATCCTTTGATTAGCAGTTTTCAGGGTCGTGCTGTGGCTCTGACATGAGATAACCAGTGGTCACATGTCGTCAAACACGTGAGCATCCTCATCCGGGTCAAACATTGTGTCAAAGCAGCAGTTAAGTACTGTCCCCAGTACTGCAAAGCTTGCCAGGTTACATGATCAGGTTCCTCAGGGGAAGTAAATAGTTTGGCCAACAGCTTCCCGTACTATACTATTACAATACTACGACCTCTACAGCTACTGCTGTAATCAATATTTGTACAAGAACATCTACACAAGTATATCAACAGGTATGTTGTGTGTGTTAAACTGCCATCAAGTATAACTCAGGGGGAACCAAGGCCACAACCAAAACCAAAAAAAGAATCTCATTCTCAAAGGAAGTGCTGAATAAACCCTAAGGTGGAAACAAAGAATCAAAAAGTCATTTACTCAACTTAGCTCCCTAAGGTGACATAAAAGAGAAAACGGTGTAAAGCAAATGGCAGTTCACCTTACGGCCTCAATACTGTTTACAGTTTACAAGACACACAGTTGTGTACAACTGATACACAAACTATGGCACTAGGCCCAATGATCCAATCATCTAAAATACACAAAATGAAATTAAAAAGGGTTTGGAGGCCAGAAAAGCCAGACTGACTGGTGGGAACCTGAGAGAGCACTTATCCATCAGGCTCACAGACCCACAGAGGAAAAGAGGACTCACTTTGTTTTTCCTGACAATAAACACACAGCATCAACATCCAACATTCATGTGACATAAAATCAAATAGGGTCTACTGACAGAAATCCTTACTAGGTATCTACCTTCATCTGACTGTGGAGCAGGAAGGTTGAGCGGTTGTCCACCAATCTCACAGTTCAATCCCCACCTCCTACAGTCACACGTCAAAGTGTCCATGAACAAGACACTGAACCCCAACTTAGTTGCTCCCGGTGAGTGTTGGCCAGCTGCACAGCAGCTCCTCCATCGGTGTGTGAGTGTGAGTATGAATGGGAGAATAAGAAGCAGTGTAAAGTGCTTTGAGTGCCAATAGGTAGAAAAGCGCTGTATAAGTGCAGATTTGCCTTTTATATATTTAGACTTTTAAAAAAAAAATTATTTAAAAAATCAAATACTTATAATTGTTTAATGATTCAAGCAAAATGTTATGTTAGTTACACTTTAGTTACACTTCTGTTCATTAGGTAAAATGTACCTTTATTTTTAACAAACAAAAACTTCACCGCAATCTCAGTTTTTCGGGAGGTTTTGTATCTTAATTTGTTTATTGAAGTTGAAGTTTGGAACAAAAACTAAAACAGGTGGGAATTGTCTGAAATATGATCAGGACCAGTTACCAGAAGCAGAAGTATTCTAATCTTTAATGGCAGCAATGGCAGAATAAATGAGACATAAAAAATGTTGGAAAGAAAATGTTGATTTTGGACAAATCTGCAAACTCCCAAGTGGTTCTTCAAAAGTAGACACACTGGTTGGTCCAGTTAAACTGTTCATCCCAGGACGTGATGTCCTGGTCTTCCTGTGTTGCTAAGTGAATGAGTCCAGTTCCCAGGCCAAACACGTTAATAGAAACATGTTTCTAATAAAGTGCAAAATGTCCCCTGTCATTGTCCTTCCGTCCTCCCTGTCTCTTGGCAGTTCAGTGTGCAGACGCACTGAGAAGCAGCTGCATTTGGATGAGTGGGAATAAAGTGACACAGCTTGAAGAGCAAAGGAAAGTCTCCAAATTTCAGAGCTGACGTGTTGCCAAGGCTTCATCATGGTAAAGTTATGTTCATCTGAGAAACTATTTTTAACTGAAAATAAGTGGATAGTGTCTCAATAAACAGGGATTGCGGACAACTCATGGTTATTAGATCGTCCAACAGCCTGGTTACATGTTAACTACCAGCAGCTACAGAGCAGCTTTGTTTTTTAATAACTAAAATGTTTCAGGGTGGACAAAGACACAGGGTCTCGTGAACAATACACTTTCTCTCTGTAGGCCTCCCGACAGTTGGTGTACATCCTGTTACCAAGTCCAGGGCACGGAAATGTGAATGTGAGACAGACCGAGAAGTTGTGTAAAATTGTGTAATGACAAACAGCTGGTGGAACACGAAGTTGACTGGGAACAGGCCAGTATCATGATTGGGTCTGAAAAGAGCATCACAGAGAAAATGATCGTTTTAGAAGTAAGGATGGGGAGAAGTCCATCTATTAAAGTGTAGTTTTTCCAGGCTGAAAGGTGTTAGAGTGAAAAACTGGAGGACGTGCAGAAGATCTTACTCAGTTCAGTGAGTCCTTAACTTCAGTTGTTTCAGACACTAAGCCTTTAACTGGCCGTACATGCTAAACTAATGGGCCCTAACTACAGTATTACTTTGAATAAGCAGCAGTGTGTTGTGTTAGAGGGAAAAGCGATAGTGACCCAGGCCCGTTAAGCCATGATTTAGAGCAGACCTTAGGTCACAGCTCGTTCCTGATCGAAAAGTGCTTTAATCCACCAACTGGACAAGGGCTTTGCATTTATTACCGTTATGAATGAAGGAGAATTTCTGGCAGTCAACTGACAAACTGTTTATAAGTAATAAAAGTTACAGTTACAGTGGGAAAAGAACACGTCCCTTGATCTGCACATAGCAACATGCTGAAGCTTGCAACTCCTTCAGATGGTAAATGTTCTGCACTTACATAGCACTTTTCTACCTATTGCCACTCAAAGCGCTTTACACTGCTTCTTATTTACACTCACAATCACACACACCGATGGGGGAGCTGCTATGCTGCTGGCCAACACTCAGTTTAGTCTCTTCAGAGTTGATTGGAGTGTTGTGTCCTCATAAGTGTAGATTTTGACCAGGAAACTGATTCACCAGTGTATTTATACTACAATCACACTGACACTACACTACAAACGCATTCACTCCACTCAGGTGATCTCTGTTTAACTAAATGTGGAACTTCGGAAACCAATTAGATGGTAGTGATGATTTAGTGAGTTATGTTTTCAGTGTTATATTTCTGAATAATTTACATAGCTTTTTACAGATGAAAGAGTCTTAGTACATTTGAGTTAATGTTTGAAGACATAAAAGGTGAAAATATTCAAAGGTGAACAAGACGTAAAGAGAAAGTGAAGAGAAGCTCCAGAAAATGCATCAGTGAATAAAATATTCAGTATCAAAACAGACATGGGACAATTATTGTATCGCTGCGTATGAAGGAACACGTGTTAAAGCTGTAGCTCTAGAGGAGAAATGGGGTCCCTGCAGGCACCACCCCCCCCCCCACCTCCACCCCCCCTCACGCATACAGCTCCATCTATGACCTTTGTAAATATAGCCTGGCTAAGCCAAACACCTGTGAGCCGTCTGTCAGAAACACAGACAAGAGGACAGGCAGCAACAGAATTAATAAGGTCACGTCCCTGAGACTATGGTGCAACAGAGCGAACTCTATAATGTGTAGTACGCTTGTTGTCCTCTACACACAGGAATGATGTTCTTTAGTATGTTTGCTAATACTGAGTTGAACTGAGTTATAATGAGTTAATAATTTGCATTTTAAAGATAAAAGTAGAGCGTCCATGTCCTTAAACTGTAAGCGCTGTAGAAGACCTTATGTCTGGCACCTGTGTCTGAGAGAGAGAGCGTCTCCAACGCTGTGTGTGAAGTTAAAGCCCTTATCGCTGCTGTCTGCTCAGTTGGCTGTTTGACATCTTCAGGCTTGAATGCAGAAGCTGCAATGAAAACAAAATCCCAGAAAATGCAGGATTCAGTCTGTAACTGTACATCACTGCTATTTGCTTCACATGTTGCTAATTGTGACTGAATGTACTGTAGTTTTAAGTGTCCACCGTGGTGACATGTCATTTAGTTTTCGTCCCATTTGATCCAAAGAAATATTTGTTTACATTCAGCAGAGCCTTGCATCTTTGCCTCTTCCTCTTTTTGCCGTACACACACAAAAAACCCAAAAAACATTTAAACATGTGATTAAAACAAAACACTATACAGTGACTGAGCATAGAAGAATACGTACTTAGTTATTACTAGATGAATGAAAACCACTTGTTTTTCAGGACACTAACTAAACCTACTGTCAAGATGGGAAATTTGTGAGCGAGAGTAAAATCTTATAAATGTCTTAAACACGGAGCTCACACATTGTCCCCCAGGACAGTGTTAACTGTTCTGATGTCTCTTATTTTTGTTTCTGCCACAACAATTCTCTGCTCCTTCATCAACAACATATATGCATTTAGAGGCTTGTCGCACTTTTTTTTCTGGTAAAAACAGAGTAAGATCACACGTCACCACCACGTTACCTATCAGGACGAAGCTTCAAGGTATCCTGGAGGGGGCATCTTTCTAACTCTCATAGCCTCTCTACCGGTGTGCCGCAGGGCTCAGTTCTTGGTCTTCTTCTCTTTTCTATCTATACTTCATCCCTAGGTGCCATCATTCACTCACATGGTCTTTCCTATCACTGCTATGCTGATGACACACAGCTCTTCCTGTCCTTTCCACCAGACGACTCCACTGTCTCATCGCGTATTTCTGCCTGTCTCTCAGACATCTCAGCCTGGATGAGTGAGAGACACCTTCAACTCAACCTCTCCAAGACCGAAGTCCTTGTCTTCCCAGCCAGACCTTTGATGCAACACAACATCAGCATCAACATTGGATCTACAGTGATTGTCCCCACTAATTCGGCCAAAAATCTGGGGGTCATCATCGACGACCAACTGAGCTTTAAGGACCACATCTCCTCAGTCTCTAGGGCAGCAGATTTGCTCTTTACAACATCAGGAAGATCAGACCCTACATCACGGAATATACAACCCAACTCATTGTACAGGCGCTGGTCACATCTCGTCTTGATTACTGCAACGCTTTGTTGATGGGGTCACCGATATCCACAATCAAACCCTTGCAGATGATCCAAAATGCGGCAGCTCGCCTAATTTTTAATCAGCCAAAAAAGACCCATGTCACCCCACTTTTTAGATCTCTACACTGGCTTCCTGTAGCTGCTCGCATCAGGTTCAAAGCTCTGTCTCTTGCTTACAGGGTTGTTAACTCGACAGGTCCCGCTTACCTCAACTCACTCATTCAAGTCTACAATCCTTCTCGCCCGCTGCGGTCTGCCAACGAACGACGTCTGGTGGTCCCAGCACCACATAGAAGACACCCAGCAAAACTGTTCAGCGCAATGATCCCACGATGGTGGAACGAGCTACCAAACGCTGCACGCTCAGCTGATTCTCTCCCAATATTCAAAAAACTGCTGAAAACTGAACTCTTCCGCATCTTCCTATGCACTTAAATCTTTAATAAAAAAAAAAAAAAAAAAAACTTTCTGCTCTCTTGCACTTGTATCTCGTGAAATGTGAACACTTTTCTGATAGGACTTTGCTTTGATGTTTTCTCCTTGACTTAGATTTTTGCTGCCTTGTACCTCACTTGTAAGTCGCTTTGGATAAAAGCGTCTGTTAAATGACTAAATGTAAATGTAAATGTACATACTGCATGTATGTATATATAATATATATAAAATCAGCAGCAGCTGTGGTCAGCTGACTATTTGAGCTCTTGTTTGGTCACAATGGGCCTCACTCACCAAACATTCCTGAGAATAAATCTCTTCTTCAAACTCACTCACACTTACACAGTTTTTACAAATGATACTGACGTTCACCAGTGTTTTCGTGTTTAGATTTACTCTCAGGTAAGAATCTGCTCACACTCACTATTGTTCCATATGATTTGCAGCACAGTGACATTTACATAAATTATAGACATTAATAATATAGTTTTTAATAATTTTCCAAAACCATTCTGGTCTATATTTTAATGAATAAATACTAAAACACTCTAGTTCATATTGCACAACACCATGAAAAGTGGTGAACCACTTCCCTCTCAGCCTCCACCACAACAAGGGAATGTGTGTGTCCTGACTACAGATATGCACATGAATATTTTGCAGACAGACACTGCATCTGTTGCTGAAACTAATGTGGCACAGTTGTGCAGAAAAAATGATAAGACTTGAAATATTACATGACCCAGTAAATTGATGTAATAGAAAGATATATATTCTGTAAATATAACTTCATTAATGTCTTTAGTAAACACAAACTACCTTTAGATTTTTAGTTTGTTAAATTCATTTGAATTTATTAAATATATTAATTATTCCAGCTCATAACTTTCTGTAATATTAATAAACCCAAGACATTGTAGTTATTGCATGACTTAGTGTTGGCTTATGGTTTTTGAGTAAATTTCTACAATTTATTTTATAACTTTTACCCAAAATGTCATCACTTAAAATCTACTAATTATACTATGTTGCCATATTTTTTTTTAAAAATTAAATTATGATGACATGTTTTATGGTGTAAGTTTTATGACAAGCACAGACATAAGTCAGGAGATACTTTGTTTTTCCTGACTTTTTCGAATTCAGTAAAATAAGATTGTTGATTGCATTGAAAATCCTTTAAAACGCAGAATAATAGTTTTACTGTTTATTCTTCACTGCTTTTCTACATCATCAGTACCTAAAGCATTTTTATAAAATTCACCTAATGCCACCAACAATCTGCCAACCCACTGGAAAAGACTGGGACTTTACTGTCTTACCAGGGGACAGTTTGACTGAGGGGGCCAGGGATTAAACCGCTCTACCTCCTGAAACACTGTTGCTCTTTGTAAGTAGGATGTAAATCTTAGACATTTGATAAAGGTTTTAAAAACCAACCTCTACCGACTGGCAGTTAAGACAAGTTCGTTTGAGTCTCTGTGTTTAGCTTTTCCTCAAATTCTTGATTCCTGTTTTTATATGTATGATGAAGCACATTATTCCATAAATAGAAGGTGATTTATTTCTCCACTAACAGACATAATAACATGTGTCTCTGTCTACTTGGTTGGTCACTTCAGATTCTTTAAAGTAGCACTTTGCAGCAAATTTGTCATTCTGCGGTCAGTTAATTAAAAAAAAAAAAAAGTTCATTGTTTATCTATTTAAATGATCTGCACTGCACTTATATAGCACTTTTCTAACTATTGGCACTCAAAGCGCTTTTCACTGCTTCTCATTCACACTCAGACACCGATGGGAAGAGCCGGGGATCGAACCAACAACTGTGAGATTGGTGGACAACCGCTCTACCTTCCTGCGCCACAGTCGCACATTTATTGTCTTTCAGAGAGAGAGCAGTGCCATTTAGCTTTGTGTTCATGCAGCATTGTTATGTTGCTCCACTATAGCGGTGGGAGGTAATTCTCACTGTATTTTCTGATGGTATCAGTGTTTGCAATAAGAAAAGCAGGGGTCCAGACAAATCCAAAACAAAAATTTTATTTCAGCCTGCGTGAGTTCTACTGTAAACATCCCTCCCCGTAACATAGTGAATGTTGAGTACCAGATAAGAACACATTCAGACAGTGCCCTAGTTCTCAAAGCTGCTATAAGAATACAGTGGCCAATTGTATTGGAGTTATATTCATAGACAGACCACATAGATGCTGCTAACTTTTTTAGAAAATGTGTGAACCACATGACCTGTGTACACTCAAACCCTCACATATGATTGAGAAAACGTACAACCTATATTGGCTAATTTGCTAGTGTTGTGCATTTTCTGACTTTTCAGTGGCATTTCAGCATTTATTCGATAAAGCAGTGTGTATCAGACAGGAAACATGGGGGCCTGCAAGGTCCTGAGCTGCGCTCACCCAGTCCCCGGGTTTGACTGCTGTAGTGGACAGTGATCAGCATTGATCAACAGTTGACAGGACACATCACGGCTTGCTGTATATGGGGCTTTGGAGCTGCAGACCAGGCCAGTGTCCATAGTACATACTGTAATAAAGTCATGGCTGACTGATGGAAATATTTGGAAAACACAATGCTGGTGTCTTTACCTTTAAATTCACCTTTACCATTCAGAGTTTGAACAGGGTGTTTATCACCGTGTTTGTGTGTGTGTGTTGTCAGAGGCTACAATATATTTCCAGCTGCTCTATGTGTCAGCTTCTGATTATAAATAGACTGGAAAAGTCCCACCAGCTGAAGAGGACTCATGACAGGATCACAGGTAATTTCTGTTTTGTTTTCAGTCCTTGATAATATCCCCTTTCATGGGAACTCAGTAATTACTGTTTGGCTGCTCTTAGGAGCGTTTACATAGGCCTGCATATGTCATCTGCAGCAGACAAGCAGGAAATGTCTGCAAACATTCATCAATATATAAAAGCGTATTAGGTCTGTGCCCTTATTTAAAACATACAACAGCCTGTAGCTTTCAGCTAAATAACCTTATTGAACGTGTTTGTATTATATTAGGCTGCTATTGATTTGGGTTTTGTCTATAGCAGTTACTGGCATTACTTTAATGCTTTAGTGACATTAACTAAAGTATCACAGACTAACACCCCATTGTTAGAACGAGATTCTCCTGCAGTATATGAAGTCACTGTAGGTGTGACTTGGAAATTGCCTAATAACAAGCACAGCTGTGTCAAGTCAGCCACAAAAAAAAAACGATGAAACAGGATGTGTAAATGTTTCAGATTAATATTAAATGCCTACAACTGGGGCACACACACACACACACACACACACACACACACACACACACACACACAAAACAGACTAAAAACAAACAAACAACAACTGTGGGTACTGCAATTTGGCTAATCATGCATCATCATAATATGTAGAATTAATTTATGCCAATCCAAAAATGAACTTCAGGTTTATTCAGTTCCAAGCATAAAAATCCAACTGATGGCACTGAGATAACTGACAAAAGTCTGAATTGTTGACACATAGGAGGAAGAAATAAAATATAAATATGTCTGGTTACTTAGTTTCAAATTGTTTCTAAAAAGTTCCAGTAATATAAACAGTGAAGTTGTTTGCGTTCCGGCCCATAAGTTTAGGTGAACTCAGTGCTGGCAATTTGTCTTTTTGTAAGTAGAAAAGTCATCTGCCCGGTTCTGTTTCCTACTATTCAGCTGGTTTTGTCAAATGTCTCTGATGTGAATTGTAACGTTTAAGGCTCCATCCCGAAACTTTACTTTATTTTGAAAGTCCCAAACTTCCGCGTTCCGTTGTATCCCGCTTAGCTTGACGCTTAGCTGAGACTTGAGGCGTGTGTTTATTTTGCAGCCTTTGTGAAAGTGGGAGCCTCAGTGAGGAGTGGGTCACACACACATCGCCGGAGAGGAGCTGTCAGCGACGCAAGTTGACTTTCTCCATCTCCTTCCCCCGTTGACGTCCCGGCGGAGGGACGCGGGAGCGGGGATCGTTTCGTCTGAATGTGCGTTTATCGTTTCGTTGCGGGAATTATCCGACAAGCCTGATCATGACTTCGGTATGGAAGCGGCTCCAGCGGGTCGGAAAGAAAGCGTCCAAGTTTCAGTTTGTTGCTTCTTTTCAAGAACTGATGATCGAATGCACAAATAAATGGTAAGTAACCGTTATAACACATTTATAGCCCGCATTTATTGCATGAAAGCCTCCCTAAGGTGGATCAGGTCTCAGAGGGACTGACAGCCTTGGCAAACCAACATGCCCCACTAACTAACTAACTAACTAGCTAACTAAATAGCTAACTAGATTAGCTAAATAAGTGACCAGCTCCTTTAGGAAGTAACGTTAAAAAAGGATGTTTTTATCTGCGCCACAGAAGCAACATTTCGACCCCGTTCAGCTTCCACCCAGCACATCGGCCACTGTTTGCGTTCGCTTCTCATTCCATCATCAAAGCCATTCTGCGCAAAAGAGGGCCGGAAGCTGACGCCCTGAGCCGTTTGGTGAAATGGAAAGGGTCACAGTGAAGTGGGTGAAGGGGTTTGACAGGTTCACAGAGCTTCTCGGTTCCTCTGTGCGTGTTAAAGTTCTGTTCAGTACGTGCCGACTCATCACTCCGAGTGACTCCCCATCACTTCCGCGTCTGCACGTCTCTCAGTGCGCATATGTAGCTGACACCATGTGTGACATGATGACTCCTTGTCCTCGGTGGGAAGGAGACCTTTTTGGAAGGAGCGGTCGGTGCCTGGCGGAGGAAGGATGCAGCCTTTTACACCTTCAGCACCACCAGGGCTGCAGCCAGGATTTTGGAACAATGGGGTCTTCAGGTCCGTCCAGTGCCCCCAAATCCTCCAAAGAACTGTAGCCCTAAATGTATTATTCCTGAGAGGCCCAAATCCTCCCTAGACTCACTGGTTTCTGGCTGGTGGACCAGGGGAACACCAGTTTTATTATGTTGTGTCTCGCCCACTGACAGGTGGGATTAGCTCCAGCTTGACCCCTAAAAGTGATTAAAAAGTATGATTGGTAGCAGGCTAACAGCCTGAAGTATTGTGGACATGGGAACAGTTCCAGTTAAAATCCGCAGACCCCCCTTCAGACCGACTCAGCTGCAGCTTTTAGCTGGAACAACACAAAGATTCAGGTTAACCAGTGCATTCACTTGGTGAGATGGCTGACATCCAGCTAACTTTACCTGCGGTTAGACGCCTGCTAGCATTTGCAGCTTTGACTGTGTCTGAGCAGAGGTAAATATAGTATCTGCTGTGATGAGTTTTGTGAGATGAGACTGCTACTGCCGTCTGCAGAGGGGTTGGTTCAAATAGTAACAAAATCTGGCACTTCTGGAAGTTCTCAAGGAAGAAATGTCAAAATGAGGCAACAGGGAGTAATATTTCATAGGTATAAAGCTATTCTAGAATATTTTATCGCTGTGAACGTGGTGGGGGGAAAAAAAAATAAGATTAGAGCTAAATTTCTATGTTTACCTGTTTAAATCAAGAATCAAATCAAGTATTTTAAACAGACCAAAATTTAAAATCTTTTCAAGGGCCTTTACGTTCTTACGTTCTTGCCCTGGTGCTTTTATTTTGCGGTGGACGAAAACTGTAGGATTGGTTTATCACAGTATATAACTGTCATGGTGCAATTCTGTACAACCTTTTAGACACTGTATGTTTTTGTACATCATGTGTGGTGTAATAAGTAAATTGGGAAACACGACAATAACATATTTACCTTTCACCTTATTGCTTGTTGGAATTAAATGTAATTATTTGCCAATATAAAAAAAAAATTATACTTTGGTCAAGTAAGTAAGTTAAGTGAACTAAGAGCCTACAGTTAAGATCTAATTTCTATTAATATTCCGGCGTGAAAAAAGAAGTTTTTACATGGACTTTCACCTCTGTCAGCAGCTAAGTCTGGAGCAGCATAACTGAGAGCTGGAGAAATATGATTTCTCTTGCTAATTTCAGTCAGATGTCTTGCTGCAGCCTCTTGGATTAATTTGATGACTTTTAGGGAATTAGTGTGACATCGTAATAGTAGGAAGTTACAGTAGACAAGTCTAGAAGTAACAAATAAGTGGACCAATTAGCCTAACAGGGACAAAAGGTTTCACATGAAACATGCTATACTTCCAGCGTTTCCAGTGTAATGATTTGCACCATCTCATCTTCTTCCTGTCATTCTGTTGATGCACATTTCAACTAGTATCACAAGACCAGAATCAACATGTTTCTGCTTCTGGTAGATTCTTTCACAGAGTGTGTTCAGCCACATAGTGGGAGAATTAATACACAATACAATGGGGTCTTCATGGGATCTTTGAAGCGAACATCCCTGGAGTTTTTGGGGGATCGGGTGATTCTAAGCAGGGTCAGGAGATTTTTTGCTGTGATTTTAATATGTGTTTTTTTACTTTTTTTCCTGGCACATAATTTCACAATATTTGACTTTAATAGAAACGACAACCAAGATCACAGAGTGATCACAAAGCTTAATGTCCAGACCTCGATGACCATTTGGCTGTTTGTGGGTATTTGGGAAATGTATAGTTTAAAATGTTTACGCTTAGGTTTATGATGCTTTTAAACACAAAGTACTTCCTTAATTTTGTCAACAGTGTTAAACAGATCAGCTTGTAGCGAGGCTGAGTCTGTACATGTTCACGTTTTGATATAACATCATGTTCTCAGCTCTCAGTTCTCCAGCCACAACAAACACAAGTTTCCCTTTTAATTGTGTTGCTGGGTAGTTAATAGTAAACATGCATTGTCATCTGTGACAAGAATTGATGTTAGACCACGTCGTCAAACTCACAGCACATGTTTAAAAAGAGCACAACTTTATGCAGATCTCTTCTGTCTTCTGAAACATTAGCATTAGCTAAGTTAGCTTCTCCTAGATCCTCCTCGTGTTATGACAGGCTGACTACCACGGCAAATCCACCCATCTGTTGTTAAGTAAATGTAGTTATACGCCACAACATGTCTCTGCGTGCAAAGATCAGGGGCCAATCCCACAGAAAGACGTCTAAGAAATGGGAAACAAATCTGAGGTACGTTTGCAAAACTAACCACTTAGTCAAAGAACAGAACGCCTCTAAAAGATCTCAAATCTCCCTCTTGGTAGCTCGTCCAGTTGTGTAGTCAAATGCAGCATCATCTTCTCTTTTTTTATGAGGCAATTTGGCACCAAGTAGGAGAGGAAGTATCAAATTAATGGGATATTGTGTATAATTTGCAGGTGTCGGGGAGCTACTATTAATATGTAGGAGGTGGAATGTCCGCCTCATATAACCTGCAAAGCTCACGTCAACATCTTGTATGTCCTTCTCAATAAGAAGTGTTCATAGCTGGAAATGGAGGGATAACTGCATGAAAAGGAAGATAAATAATCGTGTGCATTGAAGTGGGTGTGAATATTAAAATTACTTGGATTAATGTACTGTAGGAAAGGGTTTGGACAGCGTCTTGGCCCCTTTGTTTCTTGGTGAACATCAGCCAGGCACAGTGACTTCTTGTATATCCGTTCAGTGGACCTGTGGGTGACATCACAGACAATAGACTTGTAATTTCATCTGGCTGTAACATGAATGTGTAAAATGTGGATCAGCTAGATGGGCTGACTTCCCTTAACTGATGAGCTAAACTACCTAGAGTGCTTTCATAGCACAGAGGAGTATCCCATAGTTTAGACAGCCTGTGAAAACTATTTGGAAGCTGAATGATCAACAACTTCCCTTGCACCATCCAGAATTTCCTCATATGGTTAAAGCTTAAACACCTCATCCTTAGAAACAGATGGCAAACTGAAAACAAACACTTCTAATACTGATGTCCATGTGTTATGTGTATGACGTGTATGTGTTCTGTCTCGAGAGGCTGTGTTCTGAAAACCACTAATACACGGCTAAAAGAGCTAAGAGCAGTGCTGTGCACTTGTAGGTCAGCCTGTCACTAAAGCACTGACTCATGTCTGTGATAAATAGTGCAGCAGGTGTAGGATTGCTAGTAAGACTCGGTAAAGTTCAGTGTGGCATCTATTTTAGTTCTGTGTCCCCTTCACTCTCACAACATTTCTCACTAGTCCACTGCAGTTCAACCAGTAGGGAAATAACTGATGCAGTACTTATCATTTCCAGCGTTAAATGTCTTCATTATACATCCTACACTCAGACAGGCGAGAAACAATAGAATCGTTTATCCAGATTTTAAACTAAATCTGAACTAAGCACACATCAAAGTAAGAATCGAATACTGTATGATAACTGTGGATGTTTACAACAGTTTGTGGTTAAAGGAGAAATCAACATGAAAACCACGGAGCAGTCCAAGGGAGTAAAAAAGCCATTTCAAATCTGAGGAAAGTGGGACAATCAAAAAAGCCCTTAAAAAGGCGGAGTTAAATATAAAACATTGCGGGAGAAGACGAAGTAAGAAAAACAGGCTAGTGGAAGCTAAACAATGGTTCTTTTCATGTGTCACTCCACAATGATATGATCGTGATGTATGATGTGCATTATCGTCAGTGAAAGAAAAAAGCAATAGTCACTACTACGAGCTGCATTTTCATTAGTGGGACAGATGGATGACACATCGATGACACATCCTCTTGCATATATATTATTCTGTTTTCATCAGAACAAAAGGATTCACCCATAGAAACGTTTATCGGGGAATTTAATACACTTCCAATCCATGTTTACTGTGAATATGTTTCAAAGACTATTCACCTTTAACTGCATTTTGAGATTTTATGTGGCCAGTAGACTGTGTCTGGTAATTTGTTTGTGTACAGTTTGAGAAGTCAAGGAACATAACTAGAGAAACACCTGTGATTGGCTAAGACCACAAAGGCCAACGCAACTGGGATTTTCTCAGGACACCATATACACAATAATGAGGAGGTACACTCGAAAAAGTCCAAAAGCTGATTGTGTGAACGTGTCTTCAGTCACACACACAGACGAACACAGCCAAACACAGACACACACAGACAAACACAGACACACACAGCCAAACACAGACACACACAGACAAACACAGACACACACAGCCAAACACAGACACACACAGACACACACAGTCACACACAGACACACACAGACACACACAGACAGGCACACATCCAAGAACAGCTGTTGATAACAAGAGTCTTATTCTGTTCTTGCTCATGCAGATTTTTATTTTTACTTGTCTGAGCTCTTCATCTGGGTATTTTGAAAGCACACAGATGAGCTTTACCTTTTAACAAGCTGTCATCACATGGGCCATTATTAGATATTGTAGGAAATTATTAATGATTCTAATGTATGAACTAATGAAACTAATGAACTATTGAAGTGAACTCATGTACTGCACATCGGTTCATGCTTGATCCTTGTGTCTTGGCCTGGCAGGAAAACTGACTAACCAAATTCTTTGCTGTGATTTTAGGCAGCCGGACAAACTGAGAATTGTGTGGATCAGAAGGAACAGACGTCACAGCACAAAGGTAGAAAAGCATAGAAGATCAGATTTATTTAGAATCATTCAAAACAGTAAATTGTCTCTTCGGTGCTGCTATTGTAGAAATACATTATTATACAGTACATTACTTGATGCATCCAATAGGATAAATATTTTGGTAGGAGTGTTGGTAGGTAGGAAATTTATGCTTTTTGTGTTTGTGTCAGCTTCACAGCTGGCAGCCAGGGATCAAGAACCCCTATCGAGGTCTGGCCCTTTGGCAGGTTCCAGAGAGTTTAGACATCACCGTCACACTCTTCAAGGTTTGAGTTAACTCTCCATGTAGTTTGGATGTTCCGCAGTGCATTACTCCTATTTTAATCTATATGGGCGCTAACATGGCTAAAACATCAAACAATTATGTATCTCTGCAGGAGCCTACTGCAGAAGACTTTGAAGACAAGGACTGGACATTTGTCATTGAAAATGTGAGTTTGCTATTTCAGGGTTTATACTTGGTTGTGTCTTAGTTTCATCAGTACAGCAACAGATGGACAGTGTTCAGTCTCCATCGTCTTTGACTTCCTTGTCCATGACATTTCCTTTTTAGGAAACAAAGGGCCGTAGGAAGGTGTTGGCATCAGCTGATGTCAATATGAAGAAGTATGCCAGTGTCACACCCGTCCAGTATGACGTAACACTAAAGCTCAAACCGCTATCTGCCAAAGTGGTGGAAGCCACGCTGAAACTCAACCTGTCCTGTGTTTTTCTTAAAGAGGGCAAGGCCACGTAAGTCACTAACACACAACTTGTATATGGTATATGATGTGAGGCTCATACTGATATTTTTGGACATGGATGCTGCACAGGTAACATTGTAAAACATCTCTTCATCTTCTTCGTTACAGAGATGAGGATATGCAGAGTTTGGCCAGTTTAATGAGTATGAAACAGAGTGACATTGGAAATCTGGATGACTTTAATGACAGTGATGATGAGGTTGGCGAGGAACGGAGGACCAGCTTTGGACAAGCTCTTCAAGTCACAGGTGAGACTGGAAACACACTTGGTTGTCGTATTTGCTGTAATCATACCTGACACACTACAAGATATAGTTCTTTCTGCAGTTCCTTCTCATCTTTTTATTGGTCTTTGAACACTGTTTCTCAGCCTGCTGCTTCCTCTTTTGTTTCCTATATAACAGCCACTTCTCTTTTCACTTAACCTTTCTGTTTGCTGTTCCTTTTTCTTCTGTGATCTTCTGTGACAGCACCCTTCCCTTCTACAACGAGAATACACGATCTGGCTTGGAGGCCTGCAGTTGAGTCAGGTCTCTCAGGTAACTTTCTGCCTCTCAGTCCTGGGCCCGGTTATGTCTGATTGCAGCTGCCATTTTCACAGTGTTCCATCTTCTGTCATTCGTTACATTCATTTCAAATTGTGTTTATTCATATCCACCGTTGACGCAGCCAAGCAGCAAAATTTGAAGGTTGTTCTCCATTTTGAGGTTTTTCTTTCTAGTGTTACATTATGGCAATCTGACTTTTATTAATGAGCAGTCGGAAACCCGACTCTTTCATAACATTCTTTTGTTCCCTTTCTATTCTCTTCACTTATTGTTTTCTTAAGTATGTTTTACAGTGTCACGATTTCACTTTCACTTTTACTGTTATGTATTTTGCTGCTCCTCTCTCCTCTACATATTCTTTTCCTCTTATTGTTTTCAATCTCTCTCTATTCTTTCTCAACACCCCCCCAGTTCATACCATCTTTTATTTTCCACTCAGTAACCTCAGAGATGGATTGGAAAACATCCTCTGACATTTCGTCCACCATCTCTGTCCCACATCGTCCTCCACTGCCTGAACCCCCAGACCCCTCTTCATCCTTTATATTTCGAACCCACACACAACCACCAACAACTGCCAAGCAGGCTCGGCCCTCCCCATATTCCTTCACATTGCCAGCCTTTACACGTGCTCACCCTCCTGCCCTTCCGAAAATCTTCCAGCCCAAAGCTGGATCAGGTATTGGTCAACAAATGTTCTTCCCCATGTGTTGTCATCTCTTTCATTTGGCCCACATTATTTTCATTGATTTGACAGAATTGTTTTATTGATTCCAGTTTGTATAGCTGCCATGAGAATTAGATACATTGGGAAAGATTCTAGTCTGTACCAGCTCCAGTTTCATACTTTAAAAAACGTCTCTCTGCTCCCCCCAACTGGAACATGTTTCGTTTTGATAGAAAGTTGTGTAAATGTAACATAAAATCTAACTAAATTTGTGACTGACAACTCACAGTCATATCAGCTACAATTTTGACTTCCCATTGATTCGACAATTTGCTTTTTCTACCAAATGTCTTTTAGCTGTGTCACGATCAGTTTGACTAAAATCATCATGTGGTTTGTCTTGCTTAGTGTAAAGACTAGGAGCAGGGGGACACTGCTAGCCTGTCTCTGTCCAAAGTTAAATATACATCTATCAATATGACAATTTGTGGGTTAGGAACCACTCAGGCAAGGTTTCACTGACTATTTTGTGTCTTTTGGTTTGTCTTCCCACTCTTCTCTTTCTTCTTTGTCTTTTTGTACATACTCTACATGTTGCTACTGCCCGTTTCAGCTCCACGAAGATCCCATAGCTTCCACAGTGATTCCTCTCCACCTGAAGCCTTGGTGGCCCAGACCTTTTCTACTTTTACCCCTTCTAAAGCTCTCTCCACCTCCTATCTCTCTTCTGACCCATCTCTCCATTCTCCAGCTTACTCTGATACCTCCCAAACAGGTACTACAAGTTAGAAATTGTTAAAAATGAATTTGTAATGAAATTGACATAGCTGAAGATTAAAATGACACAAGATGCTTTTGTCTGTTAAATGTAAAATTGTTACTCCTCCTGTGGCTCTCCATCTTAATATTTGATACAGCATTAGTCAGTTTTTTCTTTTCTTTCAATCTTCCTTTCTTAGACTGTCCCAGTGCATGGAGAGCACAGAATATTCCTCCCTTTTCTTCTGTCTCATCCTCCTCCTCCATGTCAGCTCAGTTGACCTCCTTTGCTCATTTACCTCCACCACCTTCTGCTCTGAGACACCCGAAAGTGCGCCCCACCTCTGTGGGGGAGCCATTCTCTGCCCTCACCAGACCCAGCAGTCTGCCGTCTGCCCCTAGCACAGGTACAGGGACAGAGGTAGTTGCGTAGGCCATTCTGGTGTTTTTTATCCAATCACAGGCTAGTTGGTATCTTGTCTTCCATGCACCTGTTTCTATTCCATCACTTGTATTTTTCTTTTAGTGTTCCATGTTTGTTTCCTTGTATTTTTTACAGCTTCCTGGCAAAGTGAATGGAGGCCTCCTAAATCTCTTGCACAGCCTGCATTCTCTCCTAAGTCCCTGCAGCTCTCTGACTATGATGGTGGACAGTCTGCAGTGCAGCAGAAAAAGCAGAGAATAGAGATGCCATGTAATGGTACTCCAACCTAAACCTGGTTCTAGCCTTGAATCCTTCCCTTTTGATTAGTATCAGCTTTACTTATTTAGCACTCAAATTCATTTACTGTGGATCACATTCTGTTGCATATCTTGTCAAAGTCAAGATCAAGAAATACTTTTTTCTCAGGGGAAAGTCATTACAACCACATTTAGTTGACTGACCTGGCTGGAGTGGTGGAGTGGTTAGCACTGCCACCTCACAGCTAGAGGGATGCGTGTTTGCATCACCAGCTGCGTGCGGCCTTTCTGTGTGGAGTTTGCTTGTTTTTCCCATGCTCGCTTAGGTTTCCTCCGCGTTCTCTGGTTACCTTCTGGATAGGTGGTTATAGATAATGGATGGATAGACTGACGGACAATCCATTGTTGGCTTTAGTGTCGGTATATGGATTGTTGAAAAAACATTTTAGTTTAGTAAATGGCTACAGTTATTCTTTAAAATGTAAGTTTTGTGATATTTTACAGTCATACTTATACTTCATCAAAGCCATGTATCGTGGCATGTTTTGTGTGTCATAGTCTCATGCACTAACCCATATACAGCTTCATTGTTGTTCACCATGAACACACACATTGTTCTTGTCATTCAGTTCCACATACACTGTCCTGTTGTACCAAATATTCCCTAGAGCGCAAAATGTGGATTAATCCAGTGTTGGAATTAGTCTCCAACAAATACACAATATCCTCCTGTTGGAGAGATGTTTTCTAAAAACTATAGTGTAGCGCCAAGCAACTTTAGAAGATTACTGTTAAAAAACTATATAAACAGCACACAACAGCAACTTTATTAGGTTTACTTGTCCAACTGCTCAATGAGGATAATATCATCAGCCAATCACATGGCACCAACTCAATCCATTAAGGCATGTTGACATGGTCCAGATGAACTGCTGAAGTTTAAACAGGGCATCATGATTAGGGACTAAGGTGATTTAGGTGACTTTGAATGTAGCATAATTGTTGGTTCCAGGCAGGCTTGTGTGTGTATTTCAGAAATTATTTATTGGGATATTCACATATAACCATCTCTAGGGTTTACAGAGGATGCTCTGAAAAATAGAAAGTTTACAGTGAGCGGCAGTTTTCCAAGTGAAAAGGTTTTGTTGAAGCCAACAACAATGTTTTGTTGAAGTCTTTAAATTAGTTCACTGTACACAAATGACCTCCACAGTCCCAGGATCTTAACCCAATAAAGCATGTTTGGCATATTGTTGGAATGGGGGATTGGCATCATATGAGTAGCCAAGAAATTTGCAGCAACTGTGTGATGCTATGATTTCAATATGACCAAATTCTCCTAAAGGGATGTTTTCAGCATCTTGTTGAAAATATACCACGAAGCATTAGCTGGTTCTTAAGACAATAGTGAACGAGCAAGGTGTACCTAATAAAGTGGCCCATGAGTGTATTCTACAAGTAATGTGAAAGAGATGAAATAACACATTCTTGGTTTAATGGAATTGTCGACGATGATGATAGTTAATCAGGTTGAAAATTGCATACAGAATACATCTGCCCACGTCCATCCTTATCCATATACCCCTCATCTAAGTTGCTGGTGTAAGAACTAACACTAGAGAACATTTCCCCTGAATTTGGAAAAAGGTCTTGCACGGCTAATACCCCTCCCCTGATTCCCTCTCCTCCATCCTCTTTCTGTCCCTTCTTCCATCATCTTTCTGCACTTGTATGTTTCTTTTTTGTCAGTGTCACCCTCTCTGGCCATTGGTCTGTCTCTGGAGCACAAGCCTCAGGGAGGGTCTGGATTTTTGCCTTCCTGGAGACCCCAGTTCACCCCTACAGTTGAACCCCCCTCACCTTCTATTGAACCTCCTCCTTCTGCTCTTTTGCTATCTGGGCCTCCTCCTCTTCAGACAAATATATCCCAAACTGCCATAGTCTCTTCCAGTGATCAAGTTGCAGGTACTGAACCTAAATGAAACAAAATCCATGTTGTTCCTGTGCGATTCAATTCAACATGAAAATTAATTTCATCCAATTTACAAGCACATGACTCCTCCTGCTGGCTGTTTTCCTTAAAAGCAGCTACAATTATGATTCCTCACTGGTAAAAAAAAGTAGAGTACACCCCACTCGCTCCGTTTTGGCATGGTTGCATATGAGCATCAACTTAATTAATTAGTTAATATGTGTAATATCTCCTGTACTTTTGTTTCCCTTTAGAATACAAAAGACACTTGAGCACGCTGAGTGAAGAAGACAACCAGTGTATGACAACTACATGTAAGCATGAATGCACATTTGGGAATTAGAATCTGTGATACCTAAATGGAATGACTACATAGGATATATTGCATTGTTCAGGTGCTGAGTCCAGAGCTCCTACCAGCCAGAGACCAGAACAATCCTTGGCTTCACAACATAAAAAAGATGCATCTTTTGGAATTGAGGTTGTCAAAGCATCAGCAGGGTGAGTGCATCGTATCCGTTTTGGTGTTGAGACATGTTTGGTTTGGTCTGCACGGATTTAAAGGAATAATCCACCCTCAGATACTCCAACACTGTTTCTCTAGATGCTAGCGATTTATCGTGTTTCACGTATCTAATACATTGTAAGTATGAAAGTTTAAGTAGTAATTTTCTCCTCACAAATGACAATATTCGCTCATGAAGACCTTCTGATAGGGTTGAGGATGTTTGAACAAGCTGATTAGGTTCCTTCATTTGGCAACGTTTTATCAAAGCAAAGATTTACTTATACCAGTGGTTCTCAGCTTTTTTTGAGGATAAAGATATTTTATAAAATGTTTAGAGATATGTTTTTATAGAAATGTACAGTTCAGAAATGTACTTTTACCATATTATCATAGTTTTGGATGAATGATATTTAAGATAAACAAAAACTTCCAAAGAAGAATCAAATGTGACACCGAAACCATTAGTATAAAATTTCATATTCCAAGTTAAAGACTCCAAACTGCAAAATATAGATTTCTGTTTATTGAGAAAATATGGTCGCCTCCAGCCTCGTGACGAGTACCAGCAGTGACTTAGGGAAGTTGGATTACTGACAATAACGTGATAGCAGAGGTGATGTTTATCCTGTATCGAGTGACAAACAAAAGAGGCACCACTGCAACATTGTGATAGAAATGCGATAGCACCTGTCCACTGTTCTCTAGCTAAGGTTGCTAAACAACCTTTGTGAACGAACATAAGACAGTTGAATGTGCCAACATTGTGCATTTTGCTGCTGGTTATGCAGATACATTTACTCTACTATTGCTTAAGATTTATAACAAGCCCTGAAAACCAATACAGTAGTAATATGTAGAGAGAGAACGTAGGCTGCCAATGATGTGAACCATGTGTGAACAAGTGATGCCATTTATTCAGCACTGACATTTTTGTTTGTCTTACATGATTAACACCACACAAAAAAATTGGAGAACAAGAAAATATGCCTAGAAACAAAACGAACGTTGGTGCTACATATATTTAACAGTGTTATAGGAGTGTTTAGAGGGTAATTATTTTAATAGCACTGCATGTACGTTACTGTTAAGAACTTTTGCTTTGAAGTCATACACGGCAACAAATTAACTGCACCTTGATCTGATGACGTACAGTAGAAATGAAATTTAGTTTTCTTCTTAGTTACATTTGGCAAGAGGTTGTTTTATTTAGTCACTGACTCATAATAAAGTTATTGTTTTTCTATCCAAGCAAATGTTTATGTTCCTTAATGATTTTATTTTATATGGAACTTTTTTTGTCAAACACCTGTTTTCTTCATATGCCATTTGGCAGTGAGCAGCAATGCAGTGTGTGGTCATTTACAGGGCTTATATGACGTTAAATAGGATGCATCCTGATTCATCCCAGTAATTATTAGAGAATTGAGGGAAAGTGGCCAGTCTGGTCCAGTCTACCGTTTCTGTATTTTATGTTTATGTACTTTTGGTTTGCCAGTTTGCAGAATGGGATCCTCATTCCACATGCTAATACATCAGTTATATATAGATTTATTTTAAACTAGATTATTCTGTTGCAACCAGGGCGGAAACAGCCCAGTCAGAATTACCAAATAATAATAATAAATCATTTAAAAATGCACATCTGTTTAAAAGAATTCTTAATGAATTACAAAAGATACACAATTGTCGTCTATACAAACAAAGAAATTCACTATTATTTTCATTTAAAAATATAGTGAAGCAAGACTCTGTTGCCGTCTCTCTTATGACCTTTTTGCTGTTTCAGCTTTGCAGAAGCTTGTTCACTGCGCTTGAAATATTGGGTTGTTAAAGAAAATTCAGAATTTATACATATGGTTGCAAATGCCTAACAAGGCTTATGTTATTTTGCTGCCTGTTTTTTCTTTCCGTGATTTATCACATAATGCTTGCAACTGTTGATTTTCCAGAAGTAGTATTTTTGCTCGTAAACCGTTCGTTGGAATGTGACTATGGCCTGGATTTGACTGCATTACCGTCCTGAAGACTTTCCTTATCATAATTCTGATCTAAATTTGTTTGTCCCTCAGACCTGAGAGTATGGCCTCAATTCTGAAGCTTAGCAGCAGAATGACATTAGCCCCAGAGCTAAAAAATGTTGAGATGCCAAAAACAATCATGGATCAGACAGAATCAAGCCTGACAAGGACACTTCCCAGTGTCCAGTCAACACTTTCTCCCCACATTTCTGCATCTAAGCAAAACCCTGATTTTCACAGTCCAACATCTACCTCAGTCCAGGAGCTTCTGGGTAAACCACAATATCACTTGCCCAGGATGTCCATTCAGTTAGGGAATCCAGCAGCCCAACCAGAGCCTGTTTTACACCCCCTCCTTTCTCCTACTGATGTGCAGTCTACTTCCAGCCATGTTACTCCATTACAAATTATGGATAAGCAAATCATATGCACAACAGAACACAACACAACTGCCTCTGATCAAGTCACTTCAAGCCCCAACTCTGATTTTGGGTTTCTCTCAACACAGCAGGACACAACAGACAACTTATCAAAACAAAAGGAAGAGCCAGATGTTAATTTGTCTTATTCAAACAGCTTGGTTGTTCCTAGTTTGGACTCAGAACATGGTGTGGACAAAGAGAGAACTGAAGATTTGCCTTGGTCTATGAATAAAAGACAAGTGTGTGAAAAGGATTGGAGAGTTAAGCAGGACATTGCACTGCAAAGCTCTGCATTTGGTACAGAAGAAATGTCACTCTTTACATCTAAGGTGGAACTTGGTCCACTATGTCCAAGAGGGGGTTCTATTCCTCATTTACCATCAGCATCAGTGAGAGCACAAAAAAACATCACATTATCATCAAGTTGTCCACAATATTCCAGGATTCCTGGCATGCCATCTTTGCATCAATCACAAGTTATCATGTGGCCAGATGGGAAGAGTTTATTGTTTCAGAAGTCACCCAGCAAGAAACTGACATTACGCCCATATCCAATTTATGTTAATGCCCTTGATGACAGTTGCGCAGAATTTGCAAGAATGGTGGATATAATACCATCTTGCTCCAAGTCTTCCAGTATTTATGGAATCCCATCTACTTTGAAATGTGTGCCAAATATGGCTTACCTTTTACCCACATGTGCCAACATTTGCAAGGTTCCAGGTCTACCTTCTGTTGGATCTGCAACTAGATATGAAAATTATGTTTGGAACAGAGGTTCTTTCTGGAAGAAACCACTAAAGATAAAAGAAGTTTTTATCTCACAAATATCTTGTGTTCATGGACAAGCTGCCCATGATACCAGCATTGATAGAGGTATGGTAGCCATATTGCCAACATGTTCTAGGAAAGCTAGTGTACTAGGGTTTCCTACTGCACCATGGACGAAGACTTTAAACACTCCAAGTATGGCAAGACTTCTTTCTACATGCCCCAAACAGACAGTGATTGCTGGCCTCCCATTTACACAAAAGGATGGGTCATATAACACCTGGCATATTTTGAGAGAATTTAGTTTGGATAAACAGTTAAAAAGCAGTTCTCATCTGGTTCATGAAAAGCCATATGAGGATAAAAAATATATAAAAGAAATGGTAAACATGTTACCCTCTTGTCCCAGGAAAGTAACCATTCCTGGATTTCCCTCAGTGCCACAAACAGAACACAGCACGCATGGCATTACATGGGAACCAAGACAAAATTCTGGTTTACCCTCTAAGGAGCCATATAGTGCTAAATCTGAGAACTTGTATATGGGTAGGCATACCTTGGCTGAGAAACCCTTGAGTAAAGGTAAAGCTTTGGTTCAAGATATTTCAACAAGTGCGTTCCAGGATCCTGACAAGGGCCAAACGTTAGGTTCAGTCAAAGAATCGTCCTTTTCTTCTACAAGAACTTCCCCTGTGGGTATGTCCACAGAACTACAGGCGCTCTTTCACAGTACTGTTAGTCTTGTAACTATGTGCTCTAAACAGTTTCGCACTCCTGGTGTGCCATGCCAATACCAAAATATATCTGAGAACAAAGACTGGCAGTCTTTGAAGACAGTAATTTCTAAAAGAACGGAGAAGAATTCACAAACATACATTGTTCAGTGGATACCAGAGGAGACAATAATCCTCAAAGATATGGTGAATATGCTAATAAGTTGCCCAGAAAAACTAAAGGTTTTTGGCTGGCCTTCTGCTACACAGCTGGAAACCAATATTGTTAATATAACACCTTCATGCCCCACACATAGCAGAGTGTCTGGCTTACCTTCAAAGAAACTCTGTTTTTCCAGTTGCAACGAATGGTTTGCTCATAAAAGTTTGCAGTGGAGTTTACCCATCAAAAGGGAAGTGAAGTTACTAAATGCAGGGTTGTGCTTTGATAAGGACATTCCTGCAAGTATCAGTGCAGTTTTACCATCTTGCCCTGAGAATGCTAGGGCACCTGGATTTCCTTCTGTACGGACACAGGGATTTTTGGTTCAACCAAATGTGGTGAATTTTTCCCCTAGCGGTACAAAGGAGTCTACAGGTCCTGGAATGCCACTTAGAGGCTCCACCAAACAATTACAGTGGATAATGGAAAGAAAGTGCCTGTCACTTCCTAGGGAGACGTCTGCAGTACAGTCACATTTAGGGGCTGTAAATGTGTTATATCCCGATTGTGATACAAATATAAATATGGTATCCATGCTGCCCACCTGTCCACAGACAGCCTGTTTACCAGGCTTTCCATCAATATCATGCCCGATCAATGTGCTGCCTACCTGTCCAAGCCATTCCACAGTTTGTGGAATACCATCTGGAGTCCACAGTGATTCTGATGAAGCAAAATGGACTGTAGACAAAAGGCCAGTGTGTGAAAAGACTATAACAAACACAGGAAAACTGGCACTAATATATGACTATAACATGTATTTTACTGAAAAGTCAGGTGTTAATATTATGTTGTCAATGTTGCCCCCTTGTCCCAAACACTCAAACATTCCTGGAATTCCATCTAAGGTAGTGCAGAGACCAGTGGAATCACTTTTAAACAAAAAATGCTCAGTGAATTTGCCAAAATACGGTACCGTTTCAGGTCGACCTGAAAAGACTCCAGAATTTTCATCAGCTCTAGATCCCAAAGCTGGTGACACTATTGAAGAAAATCCAGATATGATACAGTTGATGCCATATTGCCCAAGACAGTCAAATATCATTGGTTTCTCTTCAATTATTTCTGATTTCAAAGTAGGAGCTTGGCCAGTGGTAAAGATAAATGCCCAAGACTTTGGTCTGTTTCCCCAAAGGTGTTGTTCTCCCAAAGATGTAATGAATGCTATTCTTACTCTTGAGCCTTCTTTTCCAAACAACTATTTCAGATCTAGCTTCCCAGCAGTTCCACTGTCTGAGGTAGACCAACTTGTAAATATGGTACATATTGTCTCATCCTGCCCAAAGAACTCTTCTATTCCTGGGATACCATCAACACATGTGCACCATTCAGGATGGGGGTGGCCAGTTAAAACACCACTATTGGTGAGATCAGGAACAAAAACAACTGGAAAGCAAAAACAAAACCCAATTAGTCACCAGCTCTCACCTGATGAAAAATACTTTTCTGTCAGAGAGAGTTCCATTCAGTTTATATTCCCTGGCCAAGATGATGATGTACAAGAAAGAAAGACACTTGAATCATCAGCCTATCTCCTCAAGGACACTGCCAATGACTTCCCATTATCATATTCTGAAATGCCAATGGATCAGTCATCCTCTAACATTGATACTGATATATTACTGGATGTGGCCAGACCAGTCAGATTGGATCTTGACAGAAAGAAAACAAAATCTAATGTATGCTCGCCTTTGGAGATGCAAAAAGGTGGACAGGGCCTTTGGATACCAGGGGAGGCCGAAGAAGTAACAGTTATAGAAAACGGGTGAGTGGGTTGAGAAGTAGGAGTTGGATTACTGTATGTGATGTATGCAACCTAGTTTTTAAAACATGCTTTTTCGTATTTGATTTCAGAAGCTTGCATTGCAGAATGTGGCACTCCATTCCTGACACGCCACTTTTATTGATTGTTAGGAATAGGTGGGTTGGCTTCAGTGTGCACTTTAATTAAGTGATGCGTTTAGAAAAACTACTAAAATCACTGGGGATGTTCATGGTTTCACGCCCTTAGAAGAGTCAAAGAGTCAATGGACATTACTACTTCAGATACAACACTGTAGGCCAAGGGTGTCTTAGATAGTATTCTGTGAGACAGAATAATATTATAGCCTCTACTCTTTTCACTTTGATCTACAGTTGTTGTTGTAGGTGGTTTTATTTCATAATGTCTTCTTGAGTAGGCTTGAATTTCTTGCTGTTCATAGTGAAATCTTAGTGCAACTGAGCAAAACATACTAACAAAATAATATGGAAGCACAAGCACAAAAATGCACATTACTTAAATAATCCAAAATTAAAAAAAAACGAAAAGCAAGAGAGACCCCTAGTCAGATGTCACCAGAAACGCTTAAGATGTTCACGTGTTGACTTAGTGTATTAAGGTCAACACAGAGAAATTTAACATCTTTTAACTTTGTGTGCTGTGGCATGAGGTTTTACTGGTAGAAGCTTTTAAGCACTAGTTTTGTTTGTTATGGTCTGGTCTTAGTTTGGAATGAATAGCATTTTAAAATTAAAAGGCCTACTTTAAAAGGTCTGGGTAACAATGCATAGTTTTATTTCCAACTTTTTTCTGTCATGCTTAGATTTAATGTTATTCATTTTACTGTCAAGGACTAATTTCTTTCTCAGTGACTGATTAACTACAATGTACTAGACTTGCACTTTGCTTAGATAAAACTATGTAAAATTGCAGTGTTGATAAAAACATTGCTTTAGTGTATGTTCATATTCGGAACATTCCTACAGTTAACTCTAATTTTGTATTTGCCCTCTCTTTAGACATGAACACGTGGTTACACTACGGCCACCATGCCCAGTTGCTGCTGGTGCAGCAGAACTCCCATCCCTAACCCAAATAAATAGAGCTGAACAGCAGTCAGAAAAATGTCCAACAAACAAGGCCACACAATGTAAAGAGCTGCCAAATGCGACTTTACAAACATGGCAGACAGACAGGAGCATACAGTGGGAGGAGCTACCAAAGGGAACTACCCAGGTTAACACATCAGAGGAACAGGTGAACATGACAACAGAAATGATCAGTATCATCCCATCATCCACTGGTGCTGACACAGTGTTTGACAACAGTGAAATGAAGGTGAACACAGAAGCTGAAATGGCAGAAGTGTTGCCAATATACCCAACAGTCACTGGCAAATTTGAATGCCCGACTACTACAAAACAAATTAATGAAAACCTGCTTGACAGTAGGTCTAAGACATCCTTGGAGAATGAAATTAAAGTTACAGGCTGTGCTCTTCATGTAAATGTCCAGGTAGATGCAGTTGAACATATAGTAGACGTGGGGTCACAATCTCTACCATGTAATGTGAAGCCTGAAACTGAATATAAACAGTCCACTTTCTACAAACAGTCCAATCTCTTGGAGTCGTGTCCTGTTATGACAAATATTGTTGGTCATCCATCGATGCAGAAACCTGAAAGCAAAGACTGGGACATGAGTCACCAACCATTATGGGAGAAGCAAATCAAAAGAGAGCATGTGTTGCTACTGGACAACAATAAACTATTCGAAGACATGAAAGGAGTTTCTCTTGCACAAAGTTGCTCAAGAAAATCACACATCTATGGTTTTCCCTCTGTACCAGAAGCCAGAATGATAATTGTTGCTGACACTACAAAAATGGTCAATCTTTCAACATCATGCTCAAAACTGTCATGCATACCAGGATTTCCATCTGCTCATATTTTAAATAAGTGGACAGTGAGCGAAGAGCCATTATATCAGTCAAGAATGAAAGGAAAGCCAGTGACATTGATAGGTGGAAATGAACGAGATAAAGGAGCAATGAAAGGAATGGCTTCCCTTGTACAGTCCTGTCCAAAAGAGGCACGGACTCCAGGATTCCCCTCTTATCCACATCCTGTAACGTTCCATTGGGCACCAGATAACATCAGCCTTTATACACTGTGTTCCAAGGGTTCCAAAATACTTGGTTTCCCATCAGTTGAGGGGGATGTGAATATAGGCTGGACGGTCCAAAATGGCCTGTTGCCGAAGAAACTGTCAAAGAAGGAGGTCGTATTTGACAAATCGCATGACAACAAAAGAATAATGAAGAATACGGTTTCTTATGTACCATCCTGTCAGAAATTGTCAAGTATTTATGGTTTTCCATGTATTCCAAACCCCAAAACTGTGTACACTCTGAATGTAGTCCATCTCTGTCCTTTGTGCCCCCTTGATTCTGCCATACCTGGATTTTCATCAGTTGAAGGGCACAAAAACAAAGGATGGGTTGTTGATCTGGTTTCATTTATGCATAGAACAGTAAAGAATATACACATTAGCATTGACAACTCACCAATTATCATACAAAAAACAAACAACATGCTTAAGTTAGTTCCTTCTTGTCCAAGCGCATCGAAAATTCCAGGCTTCCAATCTGTCCCCCGATATAATATACTGACTCTTGTACCCATTTGTCCTAAGGTATCTAGTTTCCCGGGATCTGCATCCTTTGAAGGGGCCTCAAATTTACAGTGGATTTTTGATCCACACAATTTGTATGAAAGGCTTCGAAAGAACACCATTTTTGTGACACACAGTACAGCTCCAGAAGGAGAACCTGTGAAGACAATGTTGTCCTTAATGCCATCTTGCCCAGAAGCTTCCAGGATCCCTGGGTTCCCTTCTGCTCCTCTACTCAAATCCAAGAGTGTACCTATTATGATAAGCTTCATAACATGTTGCTCAATTGCTTCAAATCTCAAAGGGTTTGCATCCATAAATACAAGGACATCCAATCCAAGGACAGAGTGGCTAAGTGGAACAAAACCAATTTTTGTAAAGCTCCAGAAAAAGAGAGCAGAAATGATCACGGCACTTTGTAAACAGGACCAGGAATATTGTGGCAACATAAAAAGCATGTTGACATTAGTGACATCCTGCCCAAAAGAGACCAGAGTACATGGTTTTCCTTCTGCCCACTCATCAAACAGACCATCAACCATGGTCAGCTTATACACATCTGTTCCATGTGTTTCCTGTGTCCCAGGTATTCCATCAGCAAGGACACTTAGTTCTCAGTGTATGGAAACACAAACCAAGACAGCACACAGGATTTCTTTGTTTGAGAAACTGAAAAATGAGAATATTTTTCCCATTGCAAATAAACATGCACAAGATGAAATGAAGTACACGGCAGCAATGGCGTCATCATGTCCACGTTTGGCTCGAGTTCCTGGGTTCCCCAGCATCTTGCAGATAAAACCAATAAACCCAACAGCCTTTTCTACGGAAACGGTAACACCCGAAGAATTATGTCATGAACAATCAGCTCAGTCATGTCTCAAAGACACAAGAATGCCAGCTATACCTTCAGCATCTCTTAGCAGTCCCAGCATAGAGCTTGCAAATGGTGAGATTGTAGTGTTAGGATTAAAATCAGATCAAATTTTTTGGGGTCATTTTGTATATTTTACTTTGCTTACTTTTATGACAGATGAGAAATCCAAAGATGGTGCAAAGCAAAACCTAGATCTTTCTGTAGAGAATGGGTAAGTGGCTGTGTGCAGTTTTCCTGCCTTGTTTGCAGTGACATGGGCTTATCTACTGCTTGCCCAATATTGATTGCTTGGATTAAGATACAGTAGCTTTGGTAATGTGGGTGTACAGTGCATGATAAACTTCAGCATCTGAGATCTTAATTATAGTACATTTTGTTTTGTTTGCTACAAGTCATCAATGGAATACGCCTCATAATACTTTATATTCGGATTCTCAGCAAATCACAAATAAATTGGAAAGTGGCAGAGGAGGTCCAAACAATGAGGAAACCACTAGACACTTCAGAGCCAGCTGGTGTCTTGGGTTGGGAAGTACTGGAGGCAGAAGGCTCAATAACAGAAAATCAGGCAGAGTCAGCAAAGCAGGAAGAGACCTCAGCATTAGTAAAGGCTATTGTGGGGGTTTTCCACAAAGGGTAAGAGTGGTCTATGAGTTAGTACTGTGCCGCATGCAAAAAAGTGTGGTGTGTATCATTTGTTAGGGGTAGTCCTGAAGATTAAAAAACTAAAACTATTGGCTCTTATGGTATTATAACTTTACAACTGAGTGGCTGTTATAAAAAAATATAAGGAATTGTATTTTGAAAACATCAAGGGTTGATTTGTCATAGTTGGGTTGATTTATCATTGTTGGGCTGATTTATCATAGTTGGGTTGATTTGTCATAGTTGGGTTGATTTATCATTGCCACAGTGTAGGAAAAATACTGAAGGCATTTTTCATGCTCATTTGCATTGAAGCTCAATTTTTTGTAGTTTAATGTTGCTTAATGTTAATTAGCTTAATGTTACTAAATTTTTAAATTTATATAATAGCTGCTTTTGAATAGAAATTTATGTCGGTGAAATATAAACTAAACAATAGCACACATAAAAACCTGTTTGTTGTGGTTTAGTTAGATTTTTTTAAAAATTGCTAACAAGCATTGGTCAATATGAAAAATATCATTTTAAAGCTTGTTATACATTCTGCATCACCAACAGCCATTGTGGCCAAACAGTTAATCTCAAACCACCAAAACACACAGTACATCTCTAAGTTTGTTTGGATAAAATTCTCTATAACTCAGAAAACAAATGTTGTACCACGCTGACATAAAACACTGAAAACAGAGAATTACATAAATTATGAACTTTTATCTTTTCCTATTTAATGGCTTTTCACATAAATCAGTATTTTATTATACAGTAACATATTCACGTTGTCGAGCAAGCATAAAGCAAAGTGAAAAATGAAGAATAAAATTTTCTTAATATCCTATTTTTAAAATATATTTTTGCATACAGTCCTTTTTTTTGAAAAATAAAAAGTTAAAACTGAATATTGACTTTTGAAATTCCAGGCTTGATACTGTGTGTAGAGTCGTCCCTCTCTCCTGCATCTGGCCACAAGTTCTTTTCGACCACATCTTTTACCTTCCTATCTTTGTCCTCCTCAAATTCTCAATAGAAATTGTAATTTTAAATCATTATTTCATTTTATTGTAAATATTTCAAGTTTTTTATATATTTCAGTAATGTTCATGCAGACATGAGCAAAATGGCCTCGTTGTTGTCAATGATGTCAATTGACAACAGTTTTGACAACGTTGTGATTGCAACAGAAAAATGTGCTGCAAATATCTACTGTTTTGCAGGTAGTGAAAGAGAAAACGAGTTCATGGATTTTGAATGCATTTTGTGCAGAAGCAAAGCAAAATTATTTACCATTTAGTCCATAAAGACTTGCGTTTTGCCAATGTATTTTAGTAATAAAAAAAAAAATTGTTACATGCTGTTTTTGCATTGGTCCGAGTTTCACTTACTCACTCCTCTATCAATTTGTCACAGTTATGAAACAGTCGCATCCATTCTGGGCCCATCTAGCTCGACTTTAGTTAAGGTGGATCATCACCACGTGCCAATAGAGGCTGTCTCCTCTCCTCTCCTGAAAGACAAGGCAGTGACTCCTTCAGATGAGGCCTTTTCAGATTTCACAGACAGCACTATTCACATACAGAAGATAGATGATAATTTTGAAGACATTCAAACCAAACATAGTGCTGAATACCCAACCAGTGGGGAGCCAGTGGGGAACCTGGTAGGCGATCAAGTGTCTCCATTGTCCACTGCCAACACTGATGATGGATATTTAGTTTGTGCAAATATGAAGAAATGGCCACCACTGACGGAGGCTGATATCATGGAAATATCAAAAGAAGATGTTGAACAAGTAGGGGAACAAGAAGCTTCTCTTAACCAGTGCTATACATATGAGAGATCACTCAAAGCACAGGACTCTGTTCAAACATCAGCAAACGTTGAAAGTATGTTAGCAAAGCACCAGACTGAGGCAGAAAAGATTGAGGTTAAAACTGTGTCATCTTCTGTACAGTCGGATAAATGGTGAGTGCTGCTTGACTGTGATCTACTTAAGTGTTTGGTTGCACGGTGTGACGGTGTACATGTCCTGCGTTGTTTGTGATAACACTGTCTCGTTGTGCCTTTGTATGAGCACCTACTACGCAGGAAATTGTGGTCAACTTTCTGTAATAGCTGTAAGGTCTGGCATTGTGGTCTGGAATGGTTGTGTCATTTTTTAAGAAATGCCGCACGTAGGTGTTGTAAACTATGGTTAACTTTGTCTTTGTGACCAAATGTGCTTCTATGTCATTGTACTGACAAAAGTGAGCCAGTGATGCCTTATCATTTTACCTGATTTGGATGTGGTTTTGTTTGGCTGTGCAGAAACGTAGTTGTTAGAAATAGGATGCATGTTACAACTGTGTGACAAAGTCAAGCACAGCAAACCCTGAAGTTTGTCCTTTTTTTCCCCTAAGCCTCAAAACAACAAGCATGGACGAAATCTCTGCCACTTCCCTGCAGCCCTCATCAAATGCGCTTCTTGCAGATGACAGTGAGCATAGAGAGTTATATTCGGATGAACTGGACAAAGTCGGACCAAAAGCTGACTTTGCTGTCCCTCAAGAAGACAGAAAACCAAAGAAAGCATTTCATGAACCTCAACAGAAAGAATCCTGTTCTGTTCCAGTACGGCCACTCAGAAGAAAGGATAGTTTAACTCCAGACACTGAACAAAAGTCTGATGGTTTATCTGTCAGGCTCTGCCCTGAAAATATTTTACCTGATATGACAAAAACCACACAATTGGTCAATGACCACACCTCATCATTGGACAAAAGGAAAGTAGTCATTAGTGTTACTCAAGATGTAAAAGAAGACGCAGGTGATTATAAACAAATATTCATGGATATTATTCCTTCTATTCACATGGACATAAAAGATGGTAATTTTCAAACTACCCCGTGCAAACCTTTGAGGAGAAAGGACACTGCTAATAGAGAGAAATCTGTGGCGATGACTCATGGCCAACAAAAAGCCAGAGGTAGTGGTGCTTTGGAAACCTCTGATCCTGTTCATTCTCAACCATGTGCGATCACCTCTGATGTCCAAGGTAAACCTTTACAGAACATTGACAAACCAAGTCAAACAACCACTGAAATGGCCCCCTGTGCAGTACAATGGAAAGACCAATCAAGCAATCAACAGTCTCCACAAACAGATTTTGTTGGCATTGAATCTCAACAGACGGACCCCAAATCCCTCTGCTCAAAGGAACCAGAAGAAATGTTTTGTACTCAGGAATGGCCCAAGAAGCACAATACATCCATCCAGGCCTCCCCCCATGAAATCCTCCCCTTGAAAATACCAAAGAGAACTAAGAGTGTCACCTCAAAGCAAGAACCAGAGCTACTTAATGTTGCTCAATCTGCTCCGTTATCAATCATCAAAAAGATTCGGCTTCCACAATGTGTTAAGAAATCCGGCAAAATGGACAGTGACAAAGGGATTACAATGCAAAAGCCTGTTTCAAATATGGACTATGTAAAACCAGGCCAGATGAAACCAAGCCACATCAACAGCACTGCGACTAGTAATATAGAAAAGATAAAGCACTCAACGATAGCTAAGGAAACATCTGTAGAGACATCCAACATTACATCTTTTCAGAAATCCCATGATGCAGCAGAGGTAACAGAGAGGGAGAAACAGCCAGCTCATCCTATCCCAATGCCTCGTGTGAAGAAACCGGTCAGTGGCTCCTTCCAAGATGACTTCACAGCGGCTGAGAGCATGCTTCAGGCTTCGCATGGTGAAGAGGCACAGGCACCAAAGCAAGGGGGTCCTTCCGTCTTTTCAACTACTAAACAACACAGCAAAGACCTTCCACTGCTTTCTATGGGTGATCAGCCTTCTCTGTCTACTGATTTGGCTAGTGTGCAATTAAGGAAAAGCAGATTAACCCCTGAAGCCAGTGTTCAAGTAGAGATTGGTAAAACATCAGGCTTGCCTTTACCAAAACCAAGAGTAAAGAAACGTCTCAGTGGTTCATTTCCATATGACATCACAATGTTTGGCTCTCCACCTTCCTCCCAGCCAGACACAGTAAATGATTGCATTGGCCCTGGAACAGTCACACAGAGTGAACAGTCAGCCTTGCCACTTTCATTGTGTCAGGCCAAGAAACATCTCAGCACACCAGACATTATTATCCCCCTAGAAATAGACTTGTCTAAGAGAAGCCCAGAGGATCAAAGGAAGGAATCAAAGATAGGGTCAGCATCACTGGAATCATTTGTGATCTCTGAAGAAGGTTTTGTTACAGTCCAAAGTGACCTTGTTACAACAGAAATGGAACAGGAAGTTCTAGCAGCAATGCTAGAAGAAGAAAGTACTCAGCCAGAATCTGTAGGAGGTACTGAGAAGGAACTGGATGAAAGTATTGAAGAATGGACCTTTGCTGATAAACCTGATATTAAAGATGACTCACAGAAAGCTACAGAGATGATGTTAGAGCAGGCTAATGTTGAAAAAGTCCCGGAAGCAGAGGTTGATAGGTGTCTTGCATCCACTATTGTATCATCTCAGGATGACTGGCTGCATGTGGAAGATGATAAAGAAAGCAAAGCATTGAAAACAAATTTAAGGAAGAAAATGAGGGAAGAAGATTTGGACTTTGGCTTTGTGTCTGTAGATGTAACTGCTGGTTGTTTAGAGGATCAAAGGTAAGATTAGTCCGTGCACATTAGGGTGTTAGGAGCTACATTCATAGCCATGTGTTGCACTATCCACTCTCTAGAAATGTTCTTTTCTCCTTAATTTCTAATTATCTGTGGTCTGTGTGTGGTTTTTTTTTTTTATCAGCAACATGTTTAGAAATGCCATTAATAACCATTGTTTAGCTTTCCAGAACAAACATGGTGTCAAAGTGTGACAGAAAAACTTAATTACTTTACTTTGTTTTTGTGTCTTTCCAGGCAAAGGGAGAAAGCAGAAGAAACTTCAAGTCAGCCTGTACCTGTGCCTCGAGGCAAGAAATGTGTGAATGGTTCTTACGTGGATGGTAGCAACTCACGAGATGCTTGCCTCCACCAAACCAGTGAACCAACACCACCTGCAGATAGTGCCACCTCTCTGGACGTAAGTTAAAGCTGCACTCATTATTCATTATTCTTAACTTCATGGAGTTTTTCTAGTCTTTTAGCTCACTGTTTGAGTTTAAGGCCTGTGAACTTTGTTCTCCATCAACCAGACTTCCTGCCAGTAGCAGGCAACCTTTTTTAGAAAAGCTCGGATTGTAATCATTAGCCTGCACTTAAATAGCACTTTTCTACCTATTGGCACTCAAAGCGCTTTACACTGCTTCCCATTCACACACCGATGGGGGGAGCTGCTATGCAGCCACTGGGAAAAAGTAGGTTGGGGTTAAGTGTCGTGCTCAACGACACCTCAACACGGGACTGGGTGAGCCAGATTCGAACCAATAACTTCAGGATTGGTGGAAGAGTGCTCTACCTTCCCGCGGCACAGTTGCCCTACAAGATTGTGCCTGTATTTTCCGACCCCTCAATGACACCAGATTTTCTCCATTGAAAATGCTTTTGAATCTCAGGCTGTGTGTTACAGAACTTTCTCTGGAGTTCATATGTGAAAAGGCTTTTTGTAATCTGCTTGCCATGCATTAAAAAGTCGACAGAGTTAGAGGTTAGCCTTTGTAGAAAGTATTACTTGTCCTGGATACTGAACTAACATAAACCTCAAATATGATTGTTCTGTGTCTGCTGCAATAGTTAATGGTAATTGTTCATCTGCTTTATTTATTATTTTTAATTACAGCTCTGATACACTACTGACGCTTCTTAAATGTAATTTACAACCCAATTCAAAGAGTTGAGAAGATGAGTAAAATGTCAGAATGGAATGAGTTGAAAAAATCAACCCATGTTTTATTCACAGTAGAACATAAACAACATATCAGATTATGAAACTGAGATATTTTACCATTTCATGGAAAATATTAGCTGATTTTTAATTTGATCACATCTCAAAAAAGGGAGATGTTTACTATTGTATAGCATCCCATCGTCTTTAAACAACTGTCTGTAAACATCTGGGAAGTAAGGAGACCAGTTGTTGGAGTTTAGGAGAGGAATCTTGTCCCATTCTTGTCCCGGCATTTACTTTTCCAGCCTTTTGTTGCCTCTGTTCCCCTTTTATTGATATGTGTAGCTGCCATCAAATTTCGAAATGAAATCATTCCCTTGTATTCTATGTTTGTTCTAGAGCCAATTGGCAAGTCCCAGCTTAGTGATGTCCAGTCAGTCCCTGTTGCAGTGGTGTCAGGAAGTCACTCAGGGTCACAAGGGAGTGAAGATAAGCAACTTCAGTACCTCCTGGAGGAATGGATTGGCCTTCTGTGCCATCTTGCATCACTTCCATCCAGAAAAGATGTAAGAAGTAGTTGAAATACAGCTCTTAATGCATACACACTTACTATATACTGCATTTACTTCATCCTTTAATCTTTTTACAGTAATTATGAAATGCTGGATCCATATGACATCCAAAGCAACAACAAAAAGGTGACTAACCAGTGGTTAATGCTGAATTAAATAATGTTTTATTTTCTCCTGTCCTGACACAGTCCATTCATTCATCTGTTTTACAATCTACACATCACAGGCCTTTGTTGGATTTGCTGAACTTGGCATTTCTAGGCTGATGGAACCTTCAGACATGGTCATGCTAACTGTGCCTGACCGCCTCATTGTCATGACTTACCTCAACCAGATCCGCACCCATTTCATGGGCCAGGAGCTCAGTGTACTACACATAGAAAAGAACAGCAGTGAATCCAGTTATGCAGTAGCAGGGGACCGGGATCACAAAGAGGACCCTGAGGCAACTGTTCGCTACTGTACCCAGAGACTCCAGGAGGAGGGTATAAGCCTTGAGACCAACTGGACTCCAGAAAGAGCAGAAAAAGACAGTAACACAACTAGGGACATGGTTCCACCTCCCAGAACCAAACGGTCACATGTAGCCGGGGCAAGTGTGTCTCCAATTGCACCACCAAGGACTCATGTCTTGTCCAAGTCAGGCTTTTCTCATGTCAGAGATGCTGATCTTGTCAAGAAGCGTAGGTCACAGCGAAGAAGTGGGTCCGTTGATGATGGAGACACATCTGTGGTATGATGCCTTACTGACTAACTTCTTTAATTCTTTTATTTTTTAATTCCTTCTCTGTCATTTACATGAAACTTAAAGTAAGGAACTTTGCTTTGCTAGGTTCCAGCAGTTCAAGAAGAGAGAAGAAACTCAGAAAGTGGTTAGTTCTTTTTTAGTTTATTGGTTTGGGCTAAATTATTTAGTATAATATGAGTCAATGGCTTATTTGGTTTGTGTGTACAAATGTAATTGTTTGTTTCTGTATTTTTTGCAGAGAGACCAGAGTCAGTGGTTGAAGAGGGAAGAGCTCTAGGCCAGGTCAGTTAAAAAACACGTTTCATTGTAGAATAGAATCGTTTGGACTTTTTCTGGACTGGCCAGATCTGATTTGTCAAGTCCTCCATGTCACTGACTGAAAGTCAAATTTAAGTTACATATTTTTTTGCTTATTGATCCATTTTTTTTTTTGTGACAATGGTTTCTATTTTTCCACACCAGACAAAAAAGGCAAAACTGAATATGTTTATATGTATCTAGCTGTACACACACTCAGACAGCTGGGAAACACTTGCAGAAGCAGACACTACTTAAACCACCAGTTAAGTTCTCTCCCCTTCCTTTAAGGTAAAAACTGAGGAGAGAGATGCTTTGTTTTCCCCATCACAGAGATTGATTAAATGCACGTATATAGCTGGAAAAAAATTATCCCTGTTTCATAAATAAATTCTGCAATGTTTCAACTGTGAGATTGTCAGTGGAATCCGGTTTCTTAGATTGAATCATTAAATATTAGACTATTCAGAGACACCCCTGGTCAGTCGTGTCTCATTTTTTTCCATTTCGTACCATTAATATATACAAAGAATATGCAAGCAATGACATTTGTGTATGATTTTGTGTGTTTTGTTTCTCCATATACCCAGGACCGCAGCCAGTATGTGCTCCATCAGATGAAAGCCCTGGAAGCAGAGCAAAATCATATAGACAGTAGAGCAGGTGTGGTGGAGAGGAAACTCAGACAGTTACTAGAAACAGGTAATGTGCAACAGATGGATGCAAAAATAAGTGGGTGTCTGGAACTGCAATATACCAATACGTGATGTAGCAGAAGGTTCATTGTAATGCGATTTTCTCCTACAGGCAGTGACAAGGTGGAGGAGGAGAGTTTAATTCAAGAATGGTTTACATTGGTCAACAAGAAGAATGCTTTAATCAGAAGGCAGGACCATCTGCAACTACTGTAAGACATCCACCGGACACATTGCAATATAAAGTGTACATAACACTGACATATCAGCAAAATTCAAACTTGGCTTGTTTTAAATCCATAAAACTATGACAAAGAATGAGCACAAGAATGAAAAGAAAACCATGAGATAAATCAAGAGGTAATGCACAAGAAAACTATACGAAATTACAAAAAGAGAAAATAATTAGAAGGAAACAAAGATGACGAGGTAAGTTAAGATCCAGACCTGAACTTAAGTTCCTGAACTTTTTACTCTCTTAATACCTTAAAGATAATAGACGTGTAACTTTTTGTACCTTCAGGAGAAAATGCCTAGTTTTTCTAAGTCTAGAAGATACATGTTCTACATATACATTAGGCTAAATTTTCCATACTGACTGACACACGGAGTTCTCTCTCTCAATGGTTGGAAAAGAAAAATAGCAAGTAAAGAAAAGAAGATACCTTCTTATGATCATTTGAAACTCAAAAATAGCACCACTCTATAAGCACAGAGATCTCACCTCTTGTATCGCTTGTGATTGACAGGCTGGAAGAACAAGACCTGGAAAGAAGATTTGAGCTGCTAAACAAAGAGCTGAGAGACATGATGGCTATTGACGGTACTACTACTGCTCTAACCTATTTTTTCTTTTTACAACAAACTTCTTGTTTGTAACAAGTTTCATAGGAGAGATCAGCAGGTCTTGCAGACATTTGAGGTTTTTTTTGTGTTTTATTACTCAGTCATCACTGTTCTGCTAGAATCTTAAGGCAGGTGAAAAATGGCTGCAGGTTGATTTCACCTGTGGTCCTGTGTTTCTCTGTGTTGTCTTTGCTTTGCAGAGTGGCAGAAGACGCAGGCTCATAAACAGCGAGAGCAGCTGCTGCTTCAGGAGCTGGTGTCACTGGTCAACCAGAGAGATGAGCTGGTCCACAACATTGACGCCAAAGAGAGAGGGTGAGACTCCTTTTACTGGCACACAGATGCAGGGTTTGTGCGGGTGCTTGAAATCCTTGATGAATCCTTGAATTTTAATGTTGTGTTTTCAAGGTCTGAAATGTGCTTGAAAATGCTTGAAAGAGTAAATGTACGTCCTTTCGGCTTATCCCGTGAGTTCAGGGTCGCCACAGCGGATCATTGTCCGCACGTTGATTTGGCACAGGTTTTACGCCGGATGCCCTTCCTGACGCAACCCTCCCCAATTTCTACCGGGCTTGGACCAGCACTGCACAGCTGGGGAGGGGAATGGGCTGTTAGGGGTTCAGTGTCTTGACCAGAGAAACTTCAATATATAGCCGTTATCGGGGATCGAACCACTGACCCTGTGATCCGTGGACAACTGCCTTGAAAGAGTAAATGTACGTCCTTAACAATAGATAGCAGTGTGACTGAATAGTTAGTTCCCTCAGTAGTTGGAGAAATGAACTAGTCTAAAATTAAAACCTATGTCTCGCTTGTGCCTCTGGTGACTGTGACCGGCCAGTCTGTTTTCATATTTGACCTTGCCCCCTCTCCCCAAGACACTGACGCACATGGCTGCGTCAACATGCTGGGAGTCATTTTAATGACAGAGGGTTCGAAACGAAAAATGCAAAGCATCGATAAAAAGCTGAGCAAATCCACGCATAGCCTTATGAATGAAAGCCCTACAGCTATTAACCACTGCACTGTAGTATAGAATCTTTGAGTAACCTCAGACCAACGTTACACGGAAATGTTAAAGAATTCATGCTCACCGCTAGCTGGCGAAGTGGCAGGCTAAAAGATTGAGAGGCGCTGTGTTGTGGTGATGCATAGGGTAAATGCACAGTTGTCCACCAATCTCACAGTTGTTGGTTCAATCCCTGGCTCCTCCAATCACATGTTAAAGTGTCCTGAGCAAGACACTGAACCCCAACTTAGCTGCTCCCGGTGAGTGTTGGCCAGCTGCATAGCAGCTCCCCCATCAGTGTGTGTGAGTGTGAGTGTGAATGGGTGAATAAGAAGCAGTGTAAAGCACTTTGAGTGGCAATAGGTAGAAATGCTCTATATAAGTGCAGAACATTTACTATTTACTTTTGGGAAAATGTTAGCATTTGTTAGATAGTTAACAGGAGGCGCACATGCAACAAAATTCCCCAGCTGGACCTGAACAAAGGACGTTGCTCATTTGTTCTTCAGTTACAGTATATACATTTATGGCATTGCCCAACTTCTTTCAACATAGAATCGTGTCACTGAAATTCATGATTGGTCCAGTTCTGTTCAGATATTTAAATATTAAATGGAACTGGAATTTTTTAAAAGTATACAGTTTATAACAAACTTCATGCTGAATGTTTTTGCTAAGAGAAACCGTACGAAACTGTACTGTATGTTTTTTTATTGGAGCATTTCTAGACAGTAGTCTAATTAGGTGAGGAAGGAAAGTAGTAGGAATCTTATTCCTGTCCTCAAATTTAGGACATTAATAGAAAAACTTGTGACAATGAGGCCCAGTGTTTTTTTCTTGATTTATCCATGATTTCTAGTAAGTCAACCACAGGATGGCAGTATGGCACAAGGCTGCTTAAAGCAGCTACTATCCAGCACATTATGTAAGAGTTTTGGTAGAGTGCTTGTGCAGGACCTGCAGTACATGAAGTGAACAGAGGAGTGTGGAGTTGCTCTCATCAGTGATCTCTAAATATGAAATGTTAATGACAGGCCTATGTCACCAACCTAAATCATTTATTTTTGTAAATAACAGTAATAAAACAGGTCATTTTCCATGACAGATGCTATTATTGATTAATTATATATTATATGAGTATAAAAAATGAAGGGTCACGAAACCTGATGTATAGTTATCTAAGTTTCTTCCTCTTTCTCTTTTTTGGAGAATATATCCATCCATCCTTTTATCCATAATCTTAACTGCTTATGCTGTTCAGGGTTTTGGGGGGCTGGAGCTCATCCCAGCCTCCACTGGGTGAGAAAACGCTGAACCTCTAAATATCCAAATAGGTTGTGTTTACCTACTGCTCACAAAATGTCTTATTGCTCACAGTGTACGTATGGGACCTGCTTGCATGCTAGACAGGGATTAGTTTTCAAACTAGAAATGCCACAAATCCTGCAATATGTATGCATCTAAAACTGGGATGGAAGGTGAGCACAGAGGAATGTTCCCCTTTCAGCAGATGGATATGAACTTTGCACATACAATATTTGCATGGTGACGCCCCAAAATGACCATAAACCCGTCAAAACTACAGTAAAAAAAACATGTACGGTGAAAATAATTCTAATTTATAATACAGTGAGTGTCAAATTAATAGTTGATCAACACTGATGTTTTTTATCATGATGCATGTTACATGATGAACAGTAGTGACATGTGTGAATAGACGACTCTTTGTATTGACATTAACCCGGATCCAAATTGGAACCAGCTGGCAGAATCCATCCCTACTCGCAGCCCAATAACAATGAAGCTGGTTCTAAACCATGATTTCTTAAAAAAAAGTGTATCTATTCTGTTTACCCCCCCCCCACTATAACTATAATTTTCTCTCTCTTTGCCTTTAGAGCTCTGGAGGAGGACGAGCGTCTGGAACGCGGTCTGCAGCAGAGAAGGTTGAAGTACGCTAAACAGCAGAAGGAGAAGTGTGTGATGCATTAATTCAGTCAACATCCAGCCATGAAACACTTGATTTCCTTCCTGAAAGAAGAGAGAAGCAGCAAAGACACAGTCAGCTTTGCTCCTTAGTCACTGCCATTAGTCAGTGGTTTAAAGTGACAAATACACGAGAACTGTCAAACCCAGCTGATCTGAGGAGGAGCCACATTAAGGTCGCGTGAAATGGCAGTGTGCTTCCAACAGGGACTCAGACGATCTACAATGAGGCTCAGAAATGTCAGCTATTAAATGTTAAATCAACTTTAGTGTTATTGTTATTGCTTCATCTTTTGAGCGGCTTAAAATGTTGCACTAGGCTCCATGGCCACATTTCAAGGTTATTGAAGTGGGCAGTAGTGAAACTGCAACAGATTCGGTGCAATGTCCATAATTAAACCCCTAAAGGATGCTCAGCACCATGTCATTTTGGGCTTCTGAGGGAGGGAGCTGCCTATATCTTTGGAGCTTTTGCTGTGCACTTTCTCTGCTGGGGTCTTTGCATTTAGTACTTACTACCATTAGCTACTGCGATTGCCAGTGTAAAATGTGATTGACTGAAAGTGGGGATGGCACTTTAAATGTTTGCTTCATATGAACTACTAAACCCTGGAGAGGGACTAGGGTTGACTGGTGTTGCTTGCATAAGTCTGACCTACAGTACATGTTGCATAGGACTTTTAAACAAAATCAACAGGGCAAGACGGCGTTAGAAACATCCAACAAGTCCTCTAAATGGAACAATAACTGTATTTGGATCTGTCATCACAACTGGCGGGAGAGGACGTTCATGATTAGGGCTGAGGAGGGATTTTGCTTTGAGTTTCAAATGTTTGAATTAGTGGTGGTCAGGGCTAAACCCAAAGCTATATGTGGGAAACAACAAATAGTTGTTGGATGTTTGGTCTGAAAGGTTTTTGACAAATTATCACCGCAGCTGCCTGTGTTAGGTGATGCCTACTTCAGCCCGGCCAGAATATTTATTGATGTGGAGATTGTATTGGAATTTAATTTTTTTTGTGCCATTCAGCCCTTGTGTTTGGATATTATTGTTTTGTTTTGTTTTGTTTTTTTTTTGCTTTATTTATTTCTCTAAGCTATAAATATCTGGTCATGAAAAATATTCATCCAATGTAGTTTGACTTTAATGTTTGAGCATTTTTTCAGAAGGTGGGGTGCAGGTGCCAAAAGGATGCAAGAGCCAGGAATATGAGGTTAGACTTTTAACTTTTAACTTAACTAATTCAGAGTTTTAATATTATTTATATTAATATATCAATTGGACAAATAGCCACATAAATAAATTATAAGTACTTTATTGTTATGTACTTTAACCAAAATGTATAACCCTCATTACAATAGCAATTGAATTCCATCGGTTTAGAAAATATAAATACAGTAGCAGTAAACTGTTTTAAACTCATTGACTGCATTTTTATTCGTGAGGACATAGGAAGATTTTCCATGTACATGTAGGATTTTATTACAAAGAAAATAGTTTTCTTGAACTGGAATGAGAGTAAACCAGAGCTTCCATCTCCCAAGAATTAAAGGAAACTTCCTCCTTGTTTTTGCACTGAAAAGTTAACATGTTCTCTTTCAACCACAAGGATATTGTGTACTAGATATTTCAGGGCTGAGAGGTTTCATTTTGTGCATAATTGTTTGCAGTCATCATGTTGTCATACTGCTGGTCATAGCAGCTCTAAGCAGCACTTGTGTGAATTAATTACTTGCTTGTTTGCAGGTGGAAACATTTTATTTATGCTTTTTATGTTAACTTTGCAATGTTTGGAAAATACAAACAATTTGAGTTACTTTACAAACCTTGTACAATTATTATCTGTTTATTATTATACGCAATTTCTATCACTTTGTGAATTCATGAAGGTCTTTAGAACAGAATGCTACAGACTCTTTAGTTAAAATTGGTAAATTGTGCCCAAAAAAAGGCACAATAATGATTTGGACTACTGCACTCAAAACTGGGGTATAACATTTTTTGTCCTCTCGGCTCATCCGGTGAGTTCAGGGTCACCACAGTGGGGGAGGGGAATGGGCTGTTAGGGGTTCAGTGTCTTGCCCAGAGACACTTCAACATATAGCGAGGACCGGGGATCGAACCACTGAGTCTGTGGTCTGTGGACGACTGCCTTTACCATAATATCTTCTTCTTTTCCTTTGGGTTGTTCCCTTTCAGGAGTCGCCACAGCGAATCATTTGCCTCCATCTAACTCTGTCCTCTGCATCCTCTTCTCTCACACCAACGAACTTCATGTCCTCCCTCACTACATCCATAAATCTCCTCTTTGCTCTTCCTCTAGACCTCCTGCCTGGCAGCTCCAACCTCAGCATCCTTCTACAGATATATTCACAGTTTCTCCTCTGAACATGTCCAAACCACCTCAATGTGTCCTCTCTGACTTTATCTCCAAAACATCTAACATGAGCTGTCCCTCTGATGTCCTCATTCCTGATCCTGTCCATCCTCGTCCCTCCCATAGAGAACCTCAACATCTTAAGCTCTGCTACCTCCAGCTCTGCCTCCTGTCTTTTCTTCAGTGCCACTGTCTCTAAGCCGAACAACATCTCTGGTCTCACCACCGTCTTTAACATCTTTCCTTTCATTCTCGCTGATACTCTTTTATCACACAACACACCTGACACTTTTCTCCACCCGTTCCAACCTGCCTGCACTCGCCTCTTCACCTCTTTTCCACACTCTCCGTTGCTCCGCAGACCCACCTCCACCTTGAACTCCTCTGTCACACCTACAGCACCTCACCACTGTCTTACAGCTCTCATACATGTCCTGCACCACTCTAACATACTTCTCTGCCGCTCCAGACGTCCTCATACAATACCGACTGCCTTACCATAATATAAAGTCAAAAAATAGTGTCTAAGACCTGCATTGTGACCTAATAATGTGCCTTTATTATTTAGTATTTATTTGATATTCACACGATAAATATCATCACAAACTAACCTCTAATAAATACATAATTGATTTAAACGGTTTTGGGAATTACGGGATCAGCAGGGCCCCACCTCTGTTCAATTTCTATGGAGTCTTCTAGCATTTTAGCCCTGCTACCTCATCTCTGTACATCTTTAGTACGTTTGGATACACAAAGAAAAATGTAATTTAGACACTTATCAGTTCTTTGTAGACACTGGGGGACCTCAGCTGTCCTCCCTATCCATGAGTGTGGGGACTGGGCAAATTATCCACAGATTTGTACATATTTTAATCCTGATTCCAGTGACAGAGCTTTGGTTTCTGTTTGGCTCCACCACTGTTTGCATTCACAGATACCCATTTTAGATTTACAGTGTATGATTGATAACTGGATCCTTGCATCCATTATCTGTAGCAGCTTATACTCAGGTCACACGGGGCCGGAGCCTATCCCAGCTGTATTAGGGTAAGAGGCGGGGCACTTCCTGGACAGGTAGCCAGTCTATCGCAGGCAAACGCAGAGAGTCAAACACAGAGAGACTTACATTCACACCAACTGACCCAACATATTTGTATTGTGGGAGGGAAGCGAAGTACCCAGAGGAAACCAACACAAGCATCGAAAGAACTGTAATGTAATTTCTTTGCTCTGTTGGATCTTATTTGCATTTCTGGCCATTTTTACTGGTGTTTTCATTGCTGTATATGAAGAAGATGTGAGTAAACCTGTCACATAAAAACAAGGTTAAATTGAATCTATCCAACCAAACACTTCCATGAAATCATTTGCTTATAGAACAGCTAAAGTAGAATACACATACTCACAGAATCCATGAAAGCCATCCAACCTTTTTTTCATAGCAAACATGGACGGATGGACGCATAGATGATTTTATTTCAATAAATACAGGAGATGTAAAAAAAAATTACAAAACAATTCAGAATAAACAAATGATCAAATCCAATAAATCACGTTATAGTGACTTTCACAAAATAAAGACTTGAGATTTCATGTTCATCTTACATCTGTTTTGACCTGATTGGCTAGTTTTCCTGTCACTCGTCAGGAACAACTTGAAAAGAACTGTTATCTACAAACATAATCTACAAATGTCAATACGATGAGGATGCAGTAATCCATTTCCTGTAAGATGGTCTGCTGGAGGGCATCATACACACACTGATACACTGATGGGTTTGCTGCCGTGCAGCTGGCCTGACCTGCTGGGAGCAACAAACTTGGGGCTAGAAACATTTTCCCGGCCAGACTAGGGCACAAAACAGGGTGGCACATGTGAAAAATGATTTAAACACCAGTTAACAAAACCATCTACCACTGACCAGTGATATCTCCACCCTGGATACATCCAACGAATGCAGAGTCATCAGAAAACTTGAATGTAGCAGGACTCTTAGTTGTACCTGAAGTCAGAGGTATAATCCATAGGGGTGTCAACGAGCATGGTCTTTAATTTCTCCCCCAGCAGGGAAGGCTGGATTGTATTAAAAGCACTGCAGAGGTCAAAGAACATAATCCTTACACACCCCCCAGGCTTGTCCAGGTGGGTGTAGATGCGGTGTAGCGCGTAGATGAGAGTGTCCTCCAACCCCAGCTGAGGCGGATAAGCAAACTGGAGGGGGGCCAGAGATGGTTTCACCAGAGGCTGGAAGAAGTCCAGGACCAGTCTCTCGAACACTTTCACAATGTGGGAGGTCAGAGCCACAGGTCTGTAGTCGCTGGGGACACTGGGGTGGGCCACTTTCGGTACTGGCACCAGGCATGAGGTTTTCCATTGCTCAGGCAGCTGCAGTCTCAGGTTGGAGATGTGCTGAAGGATGCCACATAGCTGTGGGCCACAGGCTTTCAGTACCCTGGGGCTGACTCCATCAGAACCTGCAGCCTTTGTGGGATAAAGCCTTCATAGCTCTCTCCTCACCTGCCCTGCATTGCTGCAGAGACAGGAGTGGAGTCATGCAGGGCCGAGATGTGGGCACCTTGGGGTTGATATGAGGCACTACATTAAATCTATTGAAAAATGTCTTAAAATCATTAGCTCTATCCCCTCTTTGATCTTTACCAACAGCCATCTGTGGACCTCCCTCACTGCTTCCCTGTCACCTGACCTGAACTTTGCCTTCTTCTCATTCCCGATTACTTCAGTGTACATGGCTTGTTGTTTGGGAAGCAACATAGATGTGGATGTAATCTGTAAAGGAGGATGGTTGTGACCGAGTGTGTGACGTCACGGGGGACGACTACAGACGGCGATCAATACGGCGTGTGGGAAGTCTCTGGGCATATAGTTAGGACGGAGGCCCACCGCCAACAGTTTGATGTCCGGGCAACAGACTCTTTCTTTCACAGTAACACGACCAGTATGACACCACCTGTTGTCAGTGTACATGACCAGGCCCCCTCATTGCCTCTTTATGCTTTCTGTCTCCTTCAATCTGCCCACATTGTACTGAAGCCACATTACTGATGCATGTGTTGGACATACTGTCCTGCAGCCATGTCTCTGTGAAACACATTACCAAATGTGTTTTACACCAAGAGCCATAAAATGTTATATGTGCATGGTTTCTAGTCTAAACTCTCAACAGATATTTTTTTTTTCTTCACCAGTGCAGCCAACTCGTCCACCTTGTTCTCCAGAGACCTCTTGTTGCCCATAATCAGAGATGGAAATGCGGCTTGAATTTTCTCTCCATCACTCTTCTGTTTTCTTTTCCACCCCTCCGCTTCTTAGGAGCTCTGTGACCTCTCGCTGTTTTCCTTCTTATTTCGTTTAAAGTCAGAACGAAAATCCACGGTGCCGGCTGCCGCAGCCCGATCGGCTGTTCCCGACATATAAGCAGCTACAGCTCCATACAGCCGTTGCGGGCTGCAATTAAATTTTAGGGGTGGCCAGTGCTCCTCCAGGCCACCCCTCTGGCTGTGCCCCTGCCCTGAAGTGCATCACACATCCTTCCAGTGAATCTTTTGCCACTCTCGTTACACTCTCATTTACAGTGGCGCAGGAAGGTAGAGCGGTTGTTGGTTCAATCCCCGGCTCCTCTGGTCACATGTCGAAGTGTCCTCGAGCAAGACACTGAACCCCAACTCAGTTGCTCCCGGTGAGTGTTGGCCAGCTGCATAGCAGCTCCCCCATCAGTGTGTGTGAGTGTGTGTGTGATTGTGAGTGTGAATGGGTGAATAAGAAGCAGTGCAAAGTGCTTTGAGTGCCAATAGGTAGAAAAGCACTTTATAACTGCAGAACATTTACCAATGATGTCCATTTGCAAATAATACCTTTAGTTTTCACAAACAATCAAGCAGAAAAACTTTGGTCAGACTATGACATAAATGATCTCATTACAATAATAAAAATAATAATAAAATGGCTCAGCTGGTTACATATCGTGTTGATAGAGGTGTATTACACCTGCAATGACTTGACTTAAACTCTTAACTACTTAAACAGTATCAGGTTTCTCATAGGTGAACTCTTTTTTGACATTGTCATTCTCACGTACTGAGGATTAGACAATGCTCATTTCACCAAGTAGTATTTTTTATTTTGGAAGCTTGCATGCAATCGTGATTTACACCAAAGTGGATTTCTGCACTTGATAACAAATATTTTTGCATGAAATTTCACTTAACCTGATAATGAATAAACGTATACACGTATTAGCAGCAGGGTATCGACTGTATGTATGGAAGTGAAAGTACTGGTTATGTAACAGGCAGGCTGTGCCTGTATGAACACAAAACATTTGTTTGTAGACAGCAGGCAGAAGATTCAGTGTTGATGTGGAGTGAATGTAATCTGCTGCTTTCTTACAGCAATGATCTGACCCTGGGCTCCTTTTGTTCCTCCTGTAAGTTATTACTGTGAACACGGAACAAATGGGGCTTTTTTGACTTGCAGAAAACTCCACCAATCAGGTGAAACCAAGGACACAAACACATCCAATCAGGAAGGTCTCCAGTTCTATGTGATGCTGATCGTGCTTTATTAATTTGTTGTTGACTAGAAATAAGCACCTGTATGGCAAACAACACGTTTAAATCATTTTAGTTTAAAAATATCAATCAATTTATGTGAGAGACAAGAGGGCGTAGTTTATCCATTTGCTGTAAAGTAGCATGCTGAGTAATGGTTTGAAAAGTGTGCGACATGAGGATTATTGTTGATTATTTCATTAAACTCTAGTAAATTTGATTTGGCCACATGAAGATAGAAAATGTTTAGTGAACTCTTTTCAAATCTAGGACAACAATGAAAAATAACTATGACTGATGAAGCTGGTACATTTAATGATATATTATATATTATTATATACTTATTATCAGAAGTGCTATAAAATAGTGTTAGAAGGACCATCAAGAACAGCACACATCAATTGAAGAACTGGATCTGCTGAATTTACCTAATGCACTTCATAAAGATATATATGAGCTAAATCATTAACATAGCCAAGATTGTTATTACCTGCAGTTGAGCTCTGCAACATGGACAAGCTCCATAACATATTTGAGCTACTCAAAGCTTTTGGTGAAAATCCGCCAACTCTATTTAACATTGTCAACCTTTTTCCCTGTGATAAAAGCCACCAGGAACCTCTGTGCCTTCACCGTCACTTTGGCCACGAAACGGCACAAGCGAGCTGTGCACTGTGTACCGGGAAAACACGGTAATGAACCCACTAACAAGGTGGCAGCAGTGTTATCTCTCTGTTGATGAGTGTACTTAGCTTGGTGTCACTGGTCTGGCAGAGCTGCAGACTGTCGTCTGTCTGTGGACGCATGCTGCACTGTGTCGTGCACATTTTAGCCCTGATTCCATGGACACATCTGAGATTTCAGCTGGGCTCCACCACAGTCCGCCTTGATTGAAACAGTGAAGCAGATTCAGATCTGTCAATGTTGATGTCAATCACTGAGTGGAAGGAGAATTTACTTGATAAAAGCCAATGTTTTAATGAATGTGACAGTTTCAATAAACAGTTTGTTTCATGATTTGTTGGAGTCTTTCTATTTCTTTGTCTCACCTAGTTGGCTACTCTAATGGTTAATAGTCTGCACTTTTCTACCCATTTGGTGCAAAAAGCTCTGCACATTGATTCTCATTCACACACACAGCTGACCAGCACTAACCAGGAGGAACTAAGTTGGGGTTCAGTGTCTTGCTCAAGGACACTTCAACATGTGACCAGAGGAGCTGGGGACTGAACCAATAACTGAGACCCCCACCGGTGTATGTGTGTGTGTGATTGTTAGTCTGAATGTGACATTAGACTCTATGATGTGGGAAGTAACACATTGTGCCATCACTACAACTCAGCTATTGTTTAGGCATTTTTCTATGACACCCTTTATGAAGCCTTTCTAGTTTTCTGCTTATGGTCCTTCTACTATTCATCACTTGCCATGGCTCAGATCGCCCACCTCTGCTTCTATGGCAGATGCACTTCTTTTAGGTACGACCATTATACAATGTCCTCTTGTTTGGGAATGTTTTTCAGAATTGGGCCAGTGTGTAATTGCTTTTGGCTGCATGGAGTTGTGCACATTTTAACCCCGATTCCATAGACACGGCTGAAGTTTCATATAGGATACACCACTGTCAGCTTTCACAGAGACAGAGCAGAGTATCACAGTTGAGCTGAACAGCCTCTGATGAATATGCTGACACACAGAAATGGAGCTGCATGTGTGAGATCATGAAGATGAAGGAAAATATCTTTAAAGATATTTTACTATGTCCCTGGTTTGAGTTGTTATAATTTTAATAAAGAATTATTTCTCATAGATCAATATATAACAGAAGTTTAACTGGACCGGAAAGAAATCATGTGTTTGATATGTTTACAATACTGAACAATCACTAAAAAGCCTGAGGAATTTGGTCTGTGGTGATGAGTGTAGCCTCACAAACACCCTGTTTGGCCACAAACAGATCAGAGCTTCAAGGCTTCCAGCTCAGCAACAGAGTGCCATCTGCTGGTTTCCACAAAACCTGTTGTTGTTTTGACGTGATTCTGAGTTGACACAGCTGTATTAGAATGATGTCCATGGCATAAACGGTGATTGTTCTTTGCTCCACTCATCTTCAAACAGTAACCAAATCCATAAAAACAAAAGTTTAAAAGTTGTGGCAGCAGATCTTGTGTTGTATGCACCATGTACTTGTGCCTGCTACAGTTGTTATCTGAGAAACAGACTAAAGTTATTTAAATCAGGTAAATTTGATATATGGGAAGAGGTGAAGGGAGAGGAAAAAATAGCTGTTTTACGTTTAATAGACACCTAGCTGGAGAAATTAAGTTGCAATAGCAAGCAGTGGTATTTGGAAAACTAAAGCAAGATCTGCTATGTTGATTATTTTTACTTGCTAAGACGGAAAATCATTCGTCTACTGACCTGTTGCAGCAACACTGACCTAGTACAGCTTTCTCAGAATAAGTAAATGAAAGTGAAAAGACAGATTCCAACTTCCCAGCAGAAAGAAAGGGAGAATCTAACCACTATTAGAGTGAGGCGCAGGAAGGTAGAGCGCTCCTCCACCAATCTTGCAGTTATGGATTCGATCCCCAGCTCCTCCGGTCGAAGTGCCCGGTGAGTGTTGGCCAGCTGAATAGCAGCTCCCCCATCGGTGTGTGAATATGTGTGTGTGTGAGTGTGAATGGGTGAATAAGAAGCAGTGTAAAGCGCTTTGTGTGCCAATACGTAGAAAAGTGCTAAATAAGTGCAGAACATTTGTGATGAAAACTTCACATTGTCTATATTGTAATTAAAAGGGTGTTTTCTATGATGCAGTAATGAAATGTTGAAAGTTATGACAGGAATGACGGCAGGTGTGTTTAGACAATAACAATAACAATAACTGAGGCTCTTGGCAGAAATGGACAGACTGGACTAAAATTAGCGACCCCAGGTGGTGAGAAGCTGTAAGATTGAGACCCCCTGGAGATGCAGAGCCAGGTCAGTCAGGTTTTCAGAGAAGCGAGCAGCACTTGACATTAAGGTTTTTGCTCACCAGCCAATGTGACTTGTGGTTTTCCAAAGTTACTAGACACTAAGCATTTTCACTGTGCACAATTTTTGTTGTAAGAAAGTGTTTTAAATTATTTTTACTATGTAGGGCTAAAAAATAACTTGATTTGACTAAATTTAAAACAGTTTATAGGGGGAACCACTAATGTACACACACGAATCAATACATGAAATCAATACAGTGTATGTCCTGCAGTCTGTGCTGTGACTTGACTTATTCTGTAAAATGCCCTGAGATGACTTTGTTGTGAATTGGTGCTATATAAAAAAAGTTGAATTGAATTGAAATAGTGTCACGTTATACTTTATTTATTAATTTAAATGCGTTTTGAGAAGACTACACTAAAACATTTTGTCAAAACATTATATTGCAAGAAATGTATGACTTGTAACACATAAAAAAAAAAAAAAACAGTCCTGACATTACTGGGTTAAGTTAAAGAAGAATGAAACCAGTCACTGTCACTCACCTGTCCTTTTCTCGTCTCTCTGGACGAGGCAGGGGACACCACCAGAGAGGACACCACACTAATATCACTCAGAATACCGAGGATCAATCGATATTCCTACTCATCATAACAGAAGCTGCAATAATGACAGGAAAAAGTTTGTGGCCCTTAAGGGAATTTGAGACAGTTCTCTCTCTCTCTCTCTCTTTCTTTATCCGCCTACATTTGGCAGGTTGGCAGGTGTTAATATCGAGCCCTGGAAGTAAGTGATACTTCCAGGTAGAGTCAATAACTGGAATGTAATGTCAACCGATAGCAAAGATAAAGAGTAGAGTGGTTAGTACTCACTACTGCAGCAGAGTAGAAACAGAATCCAGGTCCACAGTACAGCAGTTAGGTTTCAAGAGGATAAAGCAGAATTGAGTAGTGTCATGGCAAAAGTGACAATATCTGGTCCTAGATACCTCACGTGTAATTAGTAAAGAAGCTTCAACACCCAAGATGTCTTTTAACAGAGTTTCAGTTCTCCATCCTATGCAGTTCTAAACTTCATACATCACACATTAGTTTTATAACCTTCTGTTGCTGGGCAGAACATCCTCCACCCTCAGGACACTGCCCCCCAAAAACCATTTCCCTTTCCAGCACTTTGATAAAAACCTGTGAGCATGGAATGACTCTGGGTCAGAGTCAGTGTGGGATGGTCTGCTGTTAGACAATAACTGACCTTGGAGCAGTTCTGCAAACACTTCAAGACAAAACATATATATGAGACAAAGTTTGAACAACATACAATCTTTTAAACATTCTTCAAAAGTACACTGAGTACAAGTTGCTATTATAACTAGGTAAAATTCTGGTCATCAGATGGATAAATTCACAGAAATTCAATATATATCGTTATAATGTTGTATTGGAAATTTAGGCACTGTTTTTGTGTGACATAGACATCAGTTGGGTACAGAGCTAAGCACAGGTTAGAAAGTATTATATAGTATGTTTAAATCACCTTACATAAGTTTAAGCATAGTAATCTTCATCACTACAGTCTATGTACAAGTCAACATCAGGCTGTAAAAGACATGTATTACATGTCAACAGGTGCCATTTGATGAGTCATAGCACTTTCCGTGACTCGCATGATTAAACCTCTCATACATGGGATAAGACAACAGCTCCAAAATGCAAAAATTATCAGGCAAACAAGTACAGAAGTAAACAGAGACAATATGACAGATTTCCATTTGCCAAATATCTTGTCAAACCAGTCAGTCCAACTAGAATTTGCACCGGAGTTCCGTGCAAATTCTTCTCTGTGGGATCTAAGACCCTCAAGTGCCTTTGTGACTCTTCCATCAGGTGCAGCATTATTAGGAATAAAAGTACAACATGAGTCCAGGCCCATCCTGTTCTTCCAGGACATTAATGAAGTGGACCCCAGCTGTCCTGCCAGCATCCCTCTACAGCATTAGAGGTGTTGTTTATGAATCATTGTTGATTGTAATATATGTAATTAACCCAGTCCACATTTCTATTGATGGTTCACCACCAACACAAAGACTCAAATTCTGCAGCTACCTGGTTTCTGGTTTTGTACTCATCTGGCCCCCCTCCGGGAACTCCAACCTCATCCATGTAGATGCTGTCATCATGCAGGAGTTTCCAATCACATCTGTCGAGTTTTGTAACATTGGTTTTCTTGAACTGTGATTCATCTCCATGGAATAAGTCAGAATGCAATAGTTGACTGTAACATTGTGAGCTGTTGAAGGGCACAGACATTGCCAGCACAAGAGGTTTGGCAGCTGCACACATCACCCAAGATGAATTTGTCACTCTTTTGGCTTGTAAAGTTCATATAAGTCAACCACAGGTTTCCTGTGGGATTCTTTATTATGGCCACTTTAGCTGCTTCCAGTTCTCCCGCATCCAGGGTGCGTTTCACTCGACTGGTGTACCATGGCACACCTAACTGCAGGGCTGTCCACTGTCTCCCTGGAGGCTATTGCCCTCCGGTGAGCGTCGTGCACAGCCGGGTTGAAGTCGTCCACAGGCTCCGGCAGCCTCTTACAATGAGTGGCGTGTATCCACGTGGCTCTCTCTGCGACTTTCACTGCAGTGTGGGTGGTCAGAAGCACCTGGAATGGGCCCGACCCTCACGATCACCCTGTCTCCAGGCCCGAATGGATGCAGCTTGGTCTCCGCCGGAGATGGAAGGGCTGCTTTCACCTGTTGAGATATCTGAGACCCAACCGTAGACAGAGATTTACAGTACTGTAACATGTCATTCTCACACAGAGTGGTGGAAGGACGGAGCCTGGGTTCTGGGTTTAGACCCACAAGAGGAGGATGTGCAAGTAGAATTTCAAATGGGCTCAGATTACTGGTATGTCTCACTCTCCTCCTCATGTACATTAGGACCACAGACAGGGCTTTTGGCCATGTTAAGCCTGTTTCCTCACAACATTTTTTAAATTTTTGTTTCAGAACCCCATTGATTCGGTCTTAGCCCCCACTGGCTGGGTGAATGGGCACAATGTCTTTTCAGGTTTATTCCCCGGAACTCACCAACCTGGGAAATAGCTTCATTTCCAAAATGTGAGCCGTTAGCGAGGGACTATCTCAGTTAGCAATGCTTTTGCCACTGCGGCACTGTTTGCATGTTTTGCAGGAAATACTTTCAACCACTTACTCCACATGTCGGCCGTCGTCAAGCAATATCTCTTCCCTTCTGACGGAGCAAGCTCAATGAAATCCATCATCAAGTGTTCAAATGGTCCTGTACGCTGTGGATGTGCAGCCTGCTGTTGCGTGTGTGTGCGTCCAGTGTTATGCGTGGCACAGATCATACATGACTGACAAAACCTTGCGTGCATAAGAAGTAAAACCTTTTGTGAACTAATGCTTGGTGAGTGCCAAGACCATCCCTGTCAGGGTCTTGTTGCACTTCCTGTCCCTGGACTTTTATTTTGTGGCCCCTTCTCCTTACTTCCTGTCCTTGGTTCTTTTCCCCAGCTTTGCCCTCGTTGTCCCTCATTGTTTGCACCTATTCCACCCTTCACTCCCCTGCCAGATCCTTGTCATTGTTAATCTGGTCTCTGCCATCGTGGTTACTATCTTCCTTGTTGCCGTTATTATCCTCACCAACCCCACAGTAGACTCTGGACTTTTGGTAAAACCTGAAACTTATGTTTCTCGAACTCTTGGGAAATCTGGACTCCAGCATCTTGGACTTTGGTATTCTGGACTCAGTGTTTCCTGTGTGGTTTTGGTCTGAGGTTTGCTTTTTGTTTAATTCAGTATTTTGGCCTAGTCCCTAGTTTTCTCCGCTTGTTTTATCCTGGTTTTTTCATGTTTAGGTTTGCTTGTGTGCTTTTTAGTTTGCCAGTGCTTTATGTTGAGTTTGTCTGTGACTGCCTCCCCATAGTCCTTGTGTGTATGTGCTCCCCCAACTCTGTTACTTTGGTATTGTTCCCTTCCAGTGTGTTTTTAAGTTGTGATCCGTTTTACTTTAATCATTATTATGTCTTAGCCTTTGTTCAGTAGTTTGTTCTTTGATATTTCTTAGTCTCCTTAGCCTTACCCTTGTGTTTACCCGCTCTAGTGGTTTAACGTTTATCTGTGCCTTAGTTTATCAGTAGCCTCTGTTAGTTCTTTCTCTAACTTGTCCCCTGAGCCCGAGCTGTGTTTATTTCTGGTAATTCGGTTCCCCTCTTGTTTTCAAGTTAACTCCTTTCGTGTGCTGGTCCTGTTCATCTTTTACATCTCTTTCAATAAAAGCCCCTTATTTTGCAAACCCTCGCTCTGTCTCTTCTCTTGGGTCCATCCCTTAACCTAAACGTGACAATCCCTCCTTTTGCCACATGATCAAGCCCATGTGTCAACTCAGCAAAATGCAAGAAGAAATGTCTTGGAAGGGAAGGGTTGTTATCAGGCCCCCACCAAACGCCATCCTTGAACACAGCACCACAAGCTTTCCAATGTCTCCCCTCCTGCGCAGTAGAGAAAGATTGCACGGCAGTGAGACACACAGGAGGAGAGTCATTACAGAAAAGTGCAACTTCCTGAGGAAGTGGCGAGCGAGCCACATCATCATTTAATAATACTTGATTTTCCATCACAGTACACAGGGAAGACACTAATAAAGGAGTCAGAACAGAAAGGACAGAGACAGTTACCAACTTGGGCCAGACAGAGATCAGGTCCAAGTTCAGGTGTCCAGACAAATAATTCAGGCACAAAGACACAGGCTGGAGGAACAGACACTAAAAATATGAATAACTTTACTGATAACTGTGGGTTAATGTGTTCTGGTGATAACAGAGAAATCTAAGCTGTCAACATACAGCAGTCGGCTGAAGAAAACAAGAACTCATTTCTTCCATACAAACATTGTCTGTAAAAACCAGTGAGGTAAAGGTTCCTTGACTGGCAACAATTTTCAAAGTTATTGTTTGACAAGATTTTTAGTAGATATGAAATCTTTTTATATTACAGTCTCAGCCAATGCAATGTCTACCATTGTATACAGAGATGCCTATGGGGTTAAAAAAAATCTGGGCACAATTTTAAAGGCAAATCTGCCTAAATCTTAACATTTCTAAAAAAAGAACTGACAGAAACAGGAAGTGAAAAAGTATTTCCCAATATTGAACTGCAGGACAAAACTGGAGAAAACACAAAAAACAGAAGACTGGACTTGTTACACCAAATTCATTTCAAATAACTGTAATCCATGTATTAACAAGGCTGCATTTAGAAAAGAACACAGAAAACATCCAAACCATTCGAATCTCACTATAGTTCACTATTTTTCTTTATTAATGATAATTAACTGAAGGTAAATCAATTCCCAGGGTTGCAGAACCAAGTTCCTAGACGATGAAGCTCAATTTGGGCTTTAAATTAATCAAAAAGTCTGTGAGTATTTGCACGACTGTCCATAGTTGGAAATTATTGACATGTTTTATCTGATCAGCACTTACTGTAAAGGCATTTTTTTCAATTGCTAATACTCTAATCAAATATGAGTGGCAACATGAACTGGTGGCCCAATGGGTAGAGCATCGGGTTGGTAAATGGTAAATGGCCACTTATATTGCACGTTTATCCAAAGCGCGTTCCCATTCGCACACACACACACACACACACACACACACTCAAACACCAATTGGTAGTGGCTGCCATCTAAAATGCTCACATGACCCACCGGGAGCAACATGGGGTTCAGTGTCTTGCCCAAGGACACTCGGGGAAGGGAATCGGATCACTGGCCCTTGGTGAACAAGCAATATAGGGGATAAGGTTTCTTCTTATACCGATGGGTGATTGCAGGCCACACGCAGCGCTGACAGTACCTTTATTCTACATGTTTGCCCTTGTTTCCCTGTGTTTTAATAAGCTACTTTTATCAGCTTTTCCTCACTTTTTCATCGCAGTGTTGTTGCAGTAACATTGAGAGGCCTGTTTTCAACAGGTAAAGCTGAGATTGTTGAACAAAATGGTTTCATTTTAAAGGAACACTAAAAAAAAACAAAAACAAAAAGCTCCAGAGTTTCTGTAGTTAAAGCAGCATTACTGTTTTTTCTGGCCACATGGGGGCAGCACCTCAAGCTGTAAAAACTAATTTCACAACACGCTATGCGCGCCTTTCATTTCCCACTTGTTATCAAGCGTGGCAATAATAATAATAATAATAAAACAAGGATTTCTGATGGATACACACCTTTTAAGGATGCTGGACTGTCAACGTCATCTGAAAGTAATTAACATTTTCCAAAAGTATTTTTGCAATGCTTCTGAGGATTATTGTCCTCACCAATAGCTTACCCAACCCTTACCATTGAGTCTAATTGCCTGACCCTCAAAAATATTCCATCCTCCAAAATGAAGAACTTCTTGTTGAGGTCACTAGTCCATCATCCTTGTCTACAACCAGCTTAGCTTGCATTAGTGACTGAGCAAACATTTAAAGTTTACTTTCTCAGAAACTGTTGAATATGCTGCCTTACCAACAGAGGTTGGGATGCAGAAGGCCGCGCACGGGATGGACTCGCACCCCACCAGCTGTGGCCCCGCTCAGCCATCAAGGGCTACCTGGGTGTTGAACATCTGCAAAACCATACAGACTTATTATATCTCATTTATCCTTTTATCTACATAAAACAAACCAAACAGTTCCATTTTTGATCACTGGGTGAGGTTTAAACAGAATAGAGAAGTCACTGTTAGTCACTGCTCCTCCTCTCTCTGATGTGTTACACTGCTGAGCAGGTCCAGCTGGTGGAGGTTTTGTGTGGAGACTGAGAGTCCACCAGGACAAGCTCCTGATTTAATGCATTTATAATGATTGGTGAATAGGCGAATCTCATTATGGTTATCACTTATACCGATGGGTGATTGCAGGCCACACACAGAGCTGACAGTACCTTTATTCTACATGTTTGCCCTTGTTTCACTGTGTTTTAATAAGCTACTTTTATCAGCTTTTCCTCACTTTTTCATTGCAGTGTTGTTGCAGTAACATTGACAGGCCTGTTTTCAACAAAATGGTTTCATTTTAAAAGAACACTAAAAACCAAATACAAAGCTCAATAGTTTCTGTAGTTATAGCAGCATTAGGGTCACTTAGGGTCAGCACCTCAAGCTGCAAAAACTAAAGTCATAACACACACTAGTCCATCATCTATGTCTACAACCAGGTTATCTTGCATTAGTGACTGAGCAAACAATCAAAGTTTATTTTCTCAGAAACTATTGAATAAAATGTACAAGAAAATGGAAGTTGGTGTGAACATAACAGTACAGAAAGAAGCCAGAGGACCTACAGTAAATATTATGTCAGCTTTTATTTCGCAAGCAGTTGTAGTTCACAAACTAGCTGTGCAATAGGTGCAATAGTGCCTACAACATGTTAATTTCACAAAGATGCATGGCTGAATTTTACTGCTCAACTTTATGGTTTAAATTAATCTTACAGGAAGGTAAAGCGGTTGTCCACCAATCTTTTAGTTGTTCCTCCAGTCACATGTTGAAGTGTCCTTGAGCAAGACACTGAACTCTGGTGAGCAATTTGTGTGTGATTCACACTAACAATTGTGTGAAGGGGTGAATAAGAAGCAGTGTAAAGTGCATTGAGTGCCAGTAGGTGGAAATGCAAATTTTTTTATTGCAATCCTGAGAAAAATGCAATAAAAACACAAAACTAAGCTCTTTAAAACGGCAGAACTATTGCAAAAGCTATATTTCAACAATCTTATAAATAGAGTGTGTGTCTTCTTAAATGTCTAATTATTATTGAGGAATTTTGATGAGACACTTTTTTTGATGGAAATAAAAAAAATCCTTATAGCAACATAAAGCCTTATCTAAAGTTTAATAATGTAGGCTTTATTTTTATGTTACTATACTGATTTTTTGTCTTTTAGAGTTTATTGCTTTCCACTATTCTTGAAAAAAGTAGGAGTATCAGCAGCACATACCAAAAGAAAATCAGTCAATTCCAAGGACAAGGGCGGGTTTTCCAGAAGAGGAAGCCTCATATTAGCAGTTTGCTTACAACATCCTTTAGAGTCATGTTCATAAGTACATGTAAACACAGGCATCAGTCAGAAGAGCTGACTGAAGAAGAACCAAGAGGGGCCAGGGGATTATGATAAAGCCTTGTACTGAGCTGAAGACATGTCTTTTTATAACAGTGTATCATGGTCTGTCAGACCTACTCTAATCTTTTTGTGGCTCTGGATGTGGGAGGCTGGCTGTGATCCAGCTTATCAAGCAGAGGAGGGTGAGTGTTCAGGCATTTCTCTTTCAGGATGTAAAATATTTTCTCAGGAAATATTTGAGAACAAGATAACATGTCTTACTTTCATTTTCAGTCAGCTAAGGTGACAGTATTACAGTGAAATATAATATATAATGTCTGCAGGACCTTCTAAGTTCTACAGTTTTCAGCAATAAAATATCAGAACTTTTGTTGCTTTTTTACTCATAGTGTAACGGCAGCGTCAATTTTGAGGTAAAAATCAACAAATAAATAAATACTGACAAAATACAAACATAAATGCAAAGTTTGCAAAATCAACGGTGAGAACATCCTTAAGAAAAGAATATTTTATTAAGGTTGCCAAATGTGTTCTGGGTAAAATAAAATAAAAGCTACAAATTTACTAATGTAAAAAAGGAAAAAAATGCAAAAGCATTGCATAACTACAATAATCAAATTAAAAAAAACATTAATATAAAGTACTTTAAAACCAATGTTACTTCTAACCTCTATAGTATTAAAAAACTTAAAAATGTCAAATGTCTATTAACATTTACAGATAAGCCAAAACAGTTAGTAGGTTTAACAGTACTAATAGACTATAGATAGATTTTTGTATAGATAGATTTTTTGAAAAAAAATTTCTTATTTTTTGGGGGGGGAATCGGGTCCAGTGTTCCAAAACCAGTTTTATATATAAAAAGAGGAAACAAGTGTAGTCCCCACCCTGATGACAAGAAGCCGAAACATGTTTTGAAATAAGTGCACTAAGACAAGAAAAGTCTCAATGGCCCAGATTTATTGTGGTACCTTTTCTATGCTGATTGAAATGTAGTATATAGAAGTGAGTATAAGAACTGTAGCTTCCTCCTGGACACTAGAAAACAGTGTGTGCAGAGTAACGATTCTGAGACAGAATTGAGGAAGGTCACCTCTTAAAAACCCCAGGGACTGTACCTTTGATGCTTTGTATTATTTTTATATTTGTATTACTACAAATTTGTTAAAGATGCTATATTTGCAAATATACAGATTTATTTTGTTGTGGAAAGTTTTGTAAAAGAATCTGTAAATGTGAGAAGTGACAAGTCCTGATGTTTCTAAGTTGTGTGCCAGCATCAAGAAAACAAAATATACCTCTAAAGGTAAATGACAAGATAATGCAAGTTTGAAAATAAAAGCACTTTTGCAACCAAACGTCTAAGGATACTAATTGATAATAATCCAACATGGAATCACCATGTTGAATATAGTACATTAAATCTCCATCATTAGTGATCCTGTAGAAGTCCAGGGATGCACAGCATTAAACTACTGTATAAAGTCCTAATATAATGTATTGTACACTTGTACTGCCTTCTGGTGGTGGTTGACCTTAAAACACCTTAGACCTTTTTTGACTGTAAAAACAATAAACTCCAAAGTACTATTAATACAAGGTGTATGTATTATAAACCACAGTGATATTACTTGAAGTCAAGTTTGAAGTCACTTATTATCAAACTGAAAGATTTGGTAACTTATAATATAACGAAAGAACGGACTGCAAAGCTAAAGGGTTACAAGGGTGAATGATTCATTGTTTTGTCATGTCTCAGCATTTTTATGTTCCCTTTTCTCCTCTGTTCAGTGGAGATTTTCCATTCTGAAAAACAGGCCAGACTAGGATGGACGTCTGAGCCAACCAACGAGGTAAGTTTGGTTTCTAAGACAGTGAAGATCCAGATTTCTTTACTTTAAATAAGGCAGGGCCCCCCCACAGACTCACACCTCATCCCACTGAAGAATGATCTGAGAATTCTTGAGATTTACATATGTTTTGCACACATTTCTAAAGGATTTATAAACCAGTTAGTGCCTCTGTTTCTAAATAAATGTGCACTTAATTAAGTTTCCACTAACTAGTTACTAAATGGTCACAAATACATACACAGTGGAGAGTATAAAAGGAGCTACAGCAATGTTCAATGCACTGCAAGATTGAACTGATTATCATATTATATAGACCTTGAGATTGAAGGTTATAATTTTATACCACTGATATCTTCCAGAAATTGTGGATTTTTGTATGTTCTTGTGTTTTTTCACTTCGGCTGTGTCATTCCAGTGGACTGAAATTCTGATGACAGTTGGTAAAGACAGTCCAAAGCCTGTTCTTCAAGCCTGTGCAAAGAGAGTGACAAGAACAATTTTAAGCCAGTGGATGGAACGCAACGAAGCCCACTCTCTACTGATGGATATTGTTTTTGCCCAGGAGGAGGAGCCAGCTGCTCAGCTAAGCCAACTATACGTTCATCTTTTTGACTTAGACACTCCCACTAGAAGATTTCAGGATGGCTGGAAAGTTCTGGGCCTCCAGAACTCCACTCTGTTCCCCGTCACAGTCCAAAAACATGAACTTGCCAGCTACCTGAACCACAAGGTGACTGTGAGCCTGGGCTCAGTGAGCCACAGAGGCTTCCAGCTGGCTTTCTCCTACTCAGGCTCATGTGTGTTTGTATCATCCACCAGACTGTACTACAGGAGATGCCCTCATGTTGTGACACATCTGGCATCGTTTGAAAGGTCAGGGGCAGGTTCTGGGCCGCTGACAGGTTCCTGTGTGAAAGGGGCTGTAGAAGTGTCTCCGCCTGTTAGAGAGTGTAATCTGGATGGAGAGTGGGGTCCACTGCAGGGTGGTTGCACCTGTAAAACTGGCCATCAAGTCCTGAATGACACCTGTCAAGGTATACAGACACTTTTCATAGTTATGAAACGTATAAAACATGTGTTTTGTATGAATTTTTTTAAAATGGGAAAGTAGTTATCAAAATCAGTTGATTGTCAGAATTCAATAATAGCAGCTTGACATAATTGCCACAGCTGACTAACAGCTTCATTACACTGTAAGAAATGTATGTGAAATTACCAGTAAATTACTGTAAAACCATGACATAAAATATGTACATAGAAAAACACTAATCCAATGTTTAATTTACAGTAAAATTAAGTAAAGCAGTAAACCAAACACAGCTATTAATTTGAAATTAAATATATGTTAAAATAGTCATATTTTACTGTACTATAAAAAAACCTGTTGGGGTTCAGTGTCTTGCTCAAGGACACTTTGACATGTGACCAGAGGAGCCGGGGATTGAACCAACAACTGTAGGACTGTTGGACAACTGCTCTACCTTGCTGCGCCACAGTCGCCCATAGATAGGCAAACATAAATAGATTGCATTACAAACCTTTAAGAAATATTATAGTTCCTAAAAATGGAATTCATAAGTAATTGTAACTGAGACATTTTGAAACGTCTGAGTCTGATGGAAGGGCGGATGCTGTGACACCTTCTCACTTTGCAAGGAATCACAGATTAAAATTCAGGTTAACCTGATTTCTTGGCACTATTTTAAATTGTACCCTGTAATTGTTACTACATCAACAATTTTTGTGAATTACATGAGGATGTAGACATGAATAATGTTTATTGATAAAAGCTAAATCAAATTTTAGAAATCTATTAATTCTTCATTTGTACATTGAAAGATGACAGTTTTGTGAGTGTTTGAAATCTCAGATATCTACATGGTGGGGGAGGGGTCATCTGCTCAGAGCTAGAAGGTCCTTGGCTTAAATCCACCTGGCGACTGTGGTCTTTTTTTTTGTGGAGTTAGCACGTTCTTCCATTGGGATCCAGGATGGACCCCACCTCTCAGTTTACAAAAGCTGGAAACGAATCCAGTGCACCTTGACCCTGCACAGGATATGTTTTTTTTTGCAGTTATCATTAGTGTTTTTACTTTGCTGGCAAAATGACAGATGATGTCATTTCAATCTTACTGGAAAATCTGCAACAGAAATTCATTCTTGTGAAAACAGCGTCAACATTTATTTGAGCAAAGGGGGGGGGGGTTAGAGGTGAGGTAACAATGATACTGGATAGATCCGAAGTCAACTTCTTGTTCTTTAATATACCCTGTGTCTTTGCCTTCTTCATGAATCATGACTTTCACATCCTCTTTCCCATAATTCTCTTCCCACTTTACCGCACTGTTTTGATTTTATTTTTGACATTTTCCTGTGTGTTGCTCAACAGCTAAAGCGCAGTTTCCTCTTTTTAAATATAACACCTTTCAAAGGAGCTTTGTAATCTAATATCCATATGTAATCCACACAGATTAAAGTGACAGGTACACCCTGGACCGATGACGTCTATCACAGGTGTCTTGAAGACAGACACTCACATTTAAACCTATGGGAGATTTAAGAATCACCAATTAACTTAACAGCATGTCTTGGACTGTTGGTCTGTTGGACTGTTGACCCTTAATCATGACCCTATACTGTAGATGTGAGGTCACTATGCTGTACTGCCCTATATCCCATTATCTCAACCTCCTTGAACTGAAATTAGGTTTGTCTTGGAATCATGACTGTGCTCGAATAAAAATAGAGTGTATGCAAACTAGAATCTGTAAATGGAAAGATGTAACTTTCTCTCATTTCCCCAGACAATGGGTTCTTTAGATATGGCAGTATCTGTAGTACACTGTAGTTCATGCGGTGACCATAGTCCACCAGTGTGAAACATGCTGGGTCCTACACAGCTCAGTCACTGTAAGGGATCATCATCAGAAATGTTCGGTAGCGGTTGGAAGAGGAAAAGCTGCTTTCTTGGACATTTATTTATTACAGTATTTAGCAAATAGGAGGTTAATCTAATCTTTCAGTGCTGTCTAACTTTGTATATACTTTACCCGTAGAAAATATTAGAATCGTATTAAAAATAAAACTTTTACAATCACCCTTGGTATCAGTGGTGGGAACTCACTCAATCTTTCTATTTCACCAGCTTGTACAATGGGCTTCTACAAATCAGCCAATGTGAGTGGAGGCTGTCGACCCTGCCCGGCTAATAGCCGAACACACAGGGAGGGTTCAGAAAGTTGTGACTGTCTACAGGGCTTCAGCCGCCTGCCAAATGACCCCGATGACCTTGGCTGCACCAGTAAGAAACTCAGACCACGTCTCTTGTTAATTTTACTAATACATTTTATAATGTTTTAGGCTATTAACAAATGTGCCCAAACCTCACAGACTCATTTATTACAGTAAACGCGTGACTTTAATTTAAGGCAGTGTGATAGAAATTTTCCCTCTTGGTAGAACTGTAGATGGAACTTGATGAACCATCTCAGTTTAATACATGCCGGCACCGAGATAACACATGGATGTCGGTGTCTTCTGACTCTCTCTGAAACCCCTTCTATTTATACCCAAACCCAATCACAAACGTGACTAATGAAACCAGGTGCACGCAGTTGACAGTCATCATTCTTGTCCCTTTCTAGGTTATCTAACAATGTCAGTTCCTCACTTCCAGAAAAATGCTGTGTAAAATGTAAACAAAGCATGTTTTAAGCGTGTCGCTTCCTCTTTCGTCCTGTACTCTACAGAGCCGCCCTCTGCCCCTGTGAATCTCACGGCTCATCATCATAATGACTCAGTGCTGATACTGACGTGGGAACCTCCTCATGATTTGGGAGGCAGAAAGGAAGTAAAGTATCGTGTTAACTGTGAGACAAAATCAGAAGCTGGCAGTAAATGGGAGGCATGTGGGGAGGATGTCATTCTTCTGCCCAACTCATCAGGTCTGACCAACACATCAGTCAGCATCTCGGGACTAAACCCACAGCATGACTACAGACTGTCAGTGCAAGCCTGGAATGAGGTATCCATTCTGCTGGGGGCACCACCTTCATCCACTGCCACCGTCACAATTCATAGATGTACGTAAACATCACAATGTCACTACTTTACACGGAAAACTGAGAGATGTCCACCTCCACAGTTGGAAGGAGAAAGATTTTATGATGGGAAATGTGGTGGTAGCCTGGTTTCACTTCCAACAAATCTAGCTGCCTTAGCATTTGCATACAAATGTACTCTTCGAAATAAAGAAAATTTAATTCATGAGCAGTTAAACATACGTTTTCTTGGTTTGACTGGGATTTCATGTGGTCAGTACACATCCACAAGTATAGTGGCAAAATGTATTTCTTGCACTTGGATCTCATGTAACAAAAACACTTCTTGTAATACTTTGCTTTAGTTTTCTCGCTGACTTTTTTTTTTTTGCTGCCTTTTACTTCACTTGTAAGTGTCTTTGAATAGAAGTACTGTATCTACTGTACTGCAAACAACTTAATGTCATTCAAGTCTATATGTATTGGAGTAGTGTAGAACCCAGGTCTGAGGTTGTGACAGTGCTTATTAGTGATTATTAAATGACATTAAGCTTAAAGTTGAGCTGGAACAATATCAGGAAGTTTTTAAATGATGCAAAATATCAATATTATTCCCTGAGCCTCATGAAAAACCTTTATTTGTCTTACAGGGAAAAGTCCTCCTGTGGTGATCACTGTGCATCCAGACTTAAACAGTTCAGAACTGGAATCAAAGCCAGCTGCTCAGGAGCAGAGCCGCCACTCTCTGTGGCTGACTGTTGGTGTTTTCTTTGTTGTCGTGGCGCTTGTGGCTGTGATCCCCATCGCTGTGTGTGCCACACGCCGAAACTACTCTAAACTTTGGTAAAGGGCACCTTCCACTTCAGTTTCCTTTGGCCTGATCAGGTTTTTGTTGTTCACTCTCTTCAGCAGGTCATCTGTAAAATAATGACAAACCTTTTGACTTAGAATTTCTATGATTGAGTCCAGATGAAGTAATGACAAAACAAACATCATCGCTTGTGCTATACTTCAGAGAAAGACCTCACACACACCAGAAACCCTAGTGAAAACATCCTGTAGGTTAAAGACGACTGATGCTGAAAATGATACATTTCCTACAGGGTTGACCAGGAAGTCGAGCTTTTGCCAGTAAATCTTGAATGTACCTACCTACGTCCACAGGTGGTGGAGGCTGCACCTCAGCAGGCCAACGGTAAGTGACATCTTAGTTTCCATTTCATCCTCTCTGACTTTCAAAAGCTAAAAGTTCATTAAAGGCTGAGTTTTCCTTCAGAAGCCTGAACCTTTCCAAACTTCCCTTTTAGGTTTTCTTTAGCATCAAAATAATCCAGTGATAGTTCACACGAGCACACAAAATATAAGTGAATATTTGTGAAAAACGTCATGAATCCTATGAATTAACATTAACATTATACCATCTACTTCATGATTTATCTTTTAATCTACAATTAGGCTGAATGTTACAATCTATACATTACTTATTCATTATAGAAGCTTTGTTTATGTCCAAATCATATTCTAAGTGTATTCTATGTTTTTGGTTTGTATTTCAGTGGTAGAGGGAGTGGCCCAGTTGTTAGAGGGGTTCAGTGGCAGGCTGCTGGACAGTCTAAAGGACGTACTGATAGAGAGAAACAAGCTGACCCTGGGAAAGGAGCTTGGCAAAGGTCAGTTTGTGATTCCTCATCAATCATCTGGATTTAGGCTCATAATAGAGTTTTTCAAGGAATAATTCATTTAGTTTATTGATTCCCAACTGGTGGGATGTGGTTCGAAATCTGAATTCTGAATAAAGTGCCAGTGAATCACGAGCACGCTGTTTTTTTTGTTAGTAAGCAACATAACTTGAATGTTCATACATGCATCTGTACATTGTTTCACAGTGCTCACCATGTTGCAGTGTATGAAAAACAATATCACACCAGCTGCGACTGAACTTGCCAGAGAGGCTCTGGCTGTCAATGCCCCATTTCAGTGGTTTATGTGAGGCATGTGTGGGAAGATGAGATGTGCAACTGGTCTTTTAAGCCATTTTTTAAAGTACAGTTGAATGTGAGACCTATTGTCTAAGGAGAAATCTGACCTTTGAGGCTGAATTTTTCAATTCCATTCAGCTTTATTTATATAGCGCCAATTCACAACAAAGTCATATCAGGGCACTTTACAGAATAAAGTCAAGATTATAAAGATGTATAGAGAGAACCCAACAATTCCCCCTGGAGCAAACCATAGGCAACAGTGGAGAGTTAATGTCATACAGTGGTGACAATTGTGGGGTGAGAGGAGAGAGGAGAGGGTCAAGAGGAGGAAAGGAGCTCAGTGCATTGGGGGGTGGGTCCCCCAGCAGTCTAAGCCTATAGCAGCATAACTATAACTAACTAGATGCTTTATTAAAGAGGAAGGTTTTAAGCCGAGACTTAAAAGTAGAGAGGGTGTCTGCTTCCTGAATCTGAACTGGGAGCTGGTTCCACTGGAGAGGAGCTTGATAACTAAAGGCTCTGCCTCCCATTCTACATTTGGAAATTCTGGGAACCACAAGTAGGCCTGCATTCTGAGATTGAAGTGGTCTACTGGGATGATATGGTGCTATGAGGTCTTCTATATATGATGGAGCCTGACCATTCAGAGCTTTATATGTAAGAAGCAGGGTTTTAAATTCTATTCTAAATTTAATGGGAAGCCAATGGAGAGAAGCTAGTGAAGGTGAAATATGATCTCTCTTGTTAATTCCAGTCAGCACTCTTGCTGCAGCATTTTGGATTAATTGCAGGCTCTTTAAACTGAATCAGTTGGAAAGCTGGAAAATCTCACTACAAACACAAATGAAAGAAAGATTAACGAGTTGCACAATTTGTTTCTCATGTAGCCTTAGAATATCTACTAAAACCAACTTTTCATTTAGTTTTAACATTAATTCATTGTCCATGTTCTACAGGAGAGTTTGGCTCTGTCTATGAAGGAGTCCTTACACCAGAGGAAGGTGTAGACATCAAGGTGGCTGTGAAGACCATGAGAGGTGTGTATATAATGACAGCCTCCACTCTTTCTCACAATAGTAGTCTGATTCTCACTTCACTGAATCTACTTTCCTCCACATGTAGTTGGAATTAATTGCCAAGAAGACTTACATCAGTTTTTGAAAGAGGCAGAGATCATGAAGAACTTTGATCATGACAATGTGGTCAGACTACTAGGTAAGAAATACTTCCAAATTCAATTATCTGATCACTAATCGGGTCAGTTGTTTCTGTCAGCCTCAACATGGCAGAATGTGGTTCTTAAGTTGTTGTGTAGGACACAACTTGTGCCTAATGTCTGTTTTATCCTAGAAGTCATTAGATACTGATCAAAGGAAGTCAGTCACACATGCGCACACACACACACACAAACACGTGCACACACGTGCACACATGGATGTGCGCACACACACAAGCACACACACAATTCTCTACATACTGGTGGAGAGGAGGAGTTGTTTTGTTTGATTGTCTGCTAGAATTTTATGTTAACTACAAAATACACTATTACTTGTTTAGGGTGAAAAATTAGGCCTCAGTGTGTTATAGGCAAAGTGGAGAAGGCAGATTTTGCACTGTGGGTACACACATAGGTTATAACCTTTATTGTTCCAATTCAGTAAAAAGGAATCTTGTTAAAAATATGTATGTGTTTGTCCTGCAGGGGTCACTTTAGAGAGAGAGCAGGACTCCCCTCTGCCTGTTCCTCTGGTCATCCTGCCCTATATGAAACATGGAGACTTGCGCCGCTTCCTAATTGCTACACGCTACGGTGACGTTCCTATGGTAAGATGCTGATGCAGCATATATAGACACTTTAGGTGGGTTTCCATCCCAGGAACTGAACCTGGACCTTCTCATAGCCTAAACTTGTGGGGTAAAGCTGGTTAGTTCTGGTTTTCCTTCCCACAGTTTTCTCTCTTCTCTTGCGTTTAACTTGCTGTTTACACCCATGTGTGAATTTTTCACACTATGCTTGTTTTTCAGAAACAGTACTTTTTTCTGTACTTAGCTGTATTTTTCATATATTTTTACTTTACTGAAGGAGATTAAATTATGGCTTCTTTGACTTTCACTCAACAACATTTCTAATCAAAGTTGCGGTACAATCACGTTCCTTTACACAATTCATAATTAACCAGTTTTTCCGATTTTTCTAACAATTAATCACTAGTCAGACAAGAATTGACATATTAATAGTACTAAAAGTGAGCTGGTATGCAGTAATTGTACTCTTTGACGTGTTGTGCTGAGTTTGATCTACATTTACTGCACAAGACCACACACAACTAATGCAAAAACTCGCAGACTAATGGTCTAATTTCAGACATGAAGCTTCTTAGTTCATGGTAAAATGTGTCTTCAAATGGAATCATTAAATGCGGTGTCAAAGTCATTCTGTCCTAATGTTTCCTAAACTTCCACTGGCCGTTGTCTTCCTCTCCTTCTCTCTGTGCCATACGTTCAAAAAGGGGAAGATGTAAAACAGAGCAAAGACAGAGATGGTACATGCTGATTCACACATTCACATGAGTGATGGACTTATTTATTTGTTCTTCTCTCCATCTGAAGGAAGCAGCCACATGCACTAGTGGGGTTGTGACTATCTGTGGTGAAACAACAAGTAAAATTTAGAGAGATGCACAGACCTTTAATCTCATGTTTTCTTCTTGTTGGATTTCTGGGCATTTCTGACCTTATTTACCATTTATGTTGTCCACCACTGTTTCCCACTGAAGGCACCAATTTAAGTAAAGCACAGAGAAAAAAAACAATTAGTACTAACATGGTTCAAGCACTTTATTCATTCACTGAAATCCTGCATCCTCCACCACCGCTGGCTTTACTGACGGATTTTGCCGTTTGCTTTTCCTGATGGAGATAAAATGCTTTGAGAAGGAGAATCTCTTTCCTGCCAGACTCTCTCCTCATTATGCCGTCAACAGAGACACTGAGGTGATGTCTTCTTAAATGAAGAGACGTTTTGCTGTGAGCAGAGACGCCACAGTGTTGCAGCGTTGCACACGGGGATTTTTTTCACCACTTTCTTACCCTTATTGTAACAGTTAATACTGAATCTGTTTCACTCCCAGACTTTCCATGACAGCTGGACTCACTTGTGCCAACTTCACTGGGTTATGTACAAGGCTTTAAACTAACATTTCTAAAGGACCGAGTGCTATGAAAATGGATAGTACCAGGGTCTGATGTTTTAACTGGACCGTCCCATCATTAACATCTTTAACCCAGAACTACAGTGTGGCATCACTACTTTTCTTTGTCATGTTTTACAATTTGCAGGTAAACTTGCAAATAAGCTTTAAACTTAGCTTCTGTAGCTGTTTTCCTTGGAAATACAAAGTATTTATGAAGTTTTTAATTGCCATGTGACAGAGTAACACACAATACTATCTGACCCCAACATGAAAGGCGACAACAGACAAACTTCACTTAAACTGTATCTTCAAATTTTTATTTGCTGCTATTTATATATTTTTAAATTGTTGAAAATGGTGTTACTCTGCTATGTCCCTACACACATTAAATTACATGACACAATCATTTTATTAAATGTTAATTTATTTAAGCACAATGAAAACGTTTTTCACACTGATTTCACATTCATTGCCAGTAAGGATCCACGGATGCTGGACAGAAAGATGGCATTTCCTTTCTTGGTAAAGTTAATTCCATCTAGTTGGAAGATGCTCCTATTGAAAAAACGCAGATTGCGGTGTTCAATGACTTGACCTCCAAAGCTGCCAAGAACTTTTCTTATTTGGATGTTGACTGTCCTCCTGTCACTGTTAAGTTGGGCTGGATGTCCACTTCCCCACACCTTCCTCTCTGTGATGCAGGAATACACAAGTTTCATGGTAGGAAATCTTTCATGGAGGTGCCTCAAATCTTGTTGCATTCTAAATGCCAAGTGTTTTGCAGACACTCGTCCCAGGTCGTTGTCACCGGCATGGATGACCAAAATGCCAGGGGGTCTTTGTCCGCGCAGCTTGTGGTACAGCCAGTGAAGGACACTACTCCATCTCATGCCTCGCTGGCCAAACCACTTCACTTTGGCTTTTAGCCCTAAGTTGTCCCCAAAGATCTTTTTGGCAGCTCCCTCACCTCTCTGAATATAACTGGACCCAATGATCCATATCTTGGCCCGTTTCATCTTTGAGGTTCTAGTGTTGTCCTTTAGTCTTTTTTGCCTCTGGTTGACATGGCAAGGACGCTCTCTACGTGTACATTGTTTCTCTTGGTCCTTCATCACAATATCTGGTAAAATTTGGTTGGATGGCCTATCTGTCAAAATCCTTCTCCTTTTCCTTTTAGGAGAGATGCTTTCTTGGTCAAGCCGACTTGTCTTGGTGCCGTCCCTCTTTCTGACATTGAGAAAACAGTTTTTGGCCATTGTGGGTTTCTCAGTTGTCACGTGTTTCAAACACGTAGAAACTAAGGAAGTGTCTGCACTCACAAGCAGGTGTGGACTGACTGACTGACTGACTGATATGGAATTATGAGACATGAAGTATACACTGTTTATATGACATTCTGGCTATGATATCATTTGACTTTGATGTTTATGGAACTCTATTGGGAGTTGTCTTGGTGGTTGTCATGGTGGTTGTCATGCAGCTGGAACCCCTACAACAGAATGTTGTTTTTGAAAAAATACAAATAGGAAATTACAGCTACCGTATATTTTACAGTACTCAGTTTTGTTTTAAACATACATTTACATACTTCTGACAGGTTGCCCGTGCGGATTTCTCCCTGCTGAGATCTGTATTCACCAATGCGAGAACTTATGTACAAGAACATGTACTTATGGTCTATTTTCAAAATTGTTAAAATGTTTAATTGCTTAAATGTTGCTTTAAATGGGGATAATTGAACGTGGTGTAAAACTCCCACTGCCATGTCACAGTTGATCAAATGTTTCCTGAACTTGAAATTGGCTTTGCCCACCTCTCTGAAAGTGTGGTCCCTGATCATCTATAAATCAATAATTATCTAAATTGATTGACTGGCAAAGTATTTTGCTATTGTCTCCTCCTGAAGAAAGCAGGACATGTGCTAGTGGACAGAAAGGTTACGTGAAGCATCCACTGTAGTTTACTTGAATTAAAGCGGGTCCAAAGAACAAAATGAAGGTCCAAGAAAGGCCAGACCTGTAGACTTATGTTTTCTCCTTGTTAAGGGATTTCTGTCGCTCTGTCCTCACCTTATTTCTAGCTTTCTCCATATTTTATCAGTGGATCAGTGTTTCATTGTTAAAATGCAAATACACTGCAAATACTGCTGTGAGCTGTTTTGTTGAAAATGATCTCCCTGCTTCAAAGCGGGCTAAGAGCAGAGGAAACGATTGGCTAATGACACCAAAATGGTCGGGCAGATTGTAAATAATATGTGTAAAGAGCATGTTTATTTTGTTTTTATTTGTTGACTGATTTAAATCCATGAGAAAAATGAGGTGAACACTAAATATAAAGTCACCTTTAAAATGGAAACCATGGAGGAAAGTATGAGAGTTTTTGTAAAAATAATAGACTGACCAAAATTGTGAAAGGGGGCAAATTATTCAACTATTTTGCTGAATCACACACTGTAGCCTGGCTTTCAAGGCCTTATTGCTTGAATTAAATCGAATTGATTTTACTCTAACTCTCACTAAAAATCTATGTCGCCCAGTGGTTTAGATGTTATATATTCAAGCAGTAAGTTGTATCTAGTGAAAATTATGGCAATAGATGCACAAATTCAATTAACAATAGTAATTGTACTCATTAAAGGTGGCAACAGATGATAAAAGATGACAAATAAAAATGCTTGAGTGCGAAAAATTGTTTAAGAATTGTTAGTCACAGTTTTATGCCTCTTGAATTGTTTACATTTTCATAAGTCACATCGTGACCCACAACTCCACCAAACCAAGTTCACACCATGCAGCATATTTGTTTGTTCAAAGGTTTTAAATAAATTACAAACACTCCTCTCTGTGCTCTTTTATAGTTTGTGCCCCATCAGAGTCTCCTGCACTTTATGATCGACATCGCTGCAGGGATGGACTATCTGAGCTCCAAAGGGTTTCTGCACAGGGACTTGGCTGCACGCAACTGCATGTGAGTCCTTCAGAGGGAGACACTGAGAGGAAGGCATGAGAACAGGGGGAGCCTGACATCAAGGCCTCCTTGTTCATATACGACTGTGTCTCTGTCCTCTGCTATTGGTATTCAGCTGTGGATTGTATCTCGGAAGGAAGCTGCTTAAAGGTTCAGTGATACAAACTGAGGGCCTCAGAGGACACGGTTTCTGTTCTGGGACAAAACATAAAAACTGTGTCTGACTTTAGAGAGCATTGTCTTACCCATCCTATTATACATTTACATTTTTGTTTGAATTCACAGGCTAGGGGATGACCTCAGGGTGGCTGTGGCTGACTTTGGCCTGTCCAAGAAAATTTACAGCAGTAATTACTATCGACAGAAAGTAGCTATCCGTGTTCCAATTAAGTGGATGGCCATAGAGAGCCTGTCCGAATCTGTCTACACGACAAAAAGTGACGTGGTGAGTTCAATCTTCTGTGAAACATCTTTTTTTGTGTGTGTTCTGGGGATGAATGCCTGATAGCAGAGATTTGTACATTGAAACGTGGAGTATGATTTGTGTCCTTGTTGTTTCAGTGGTCATTCGGGGTGACTATGTGGGAGATTGTCTCCCGGGGCAGGACTCCTTATCCTGGAGTCCATAACCATGAGCTCCTGGACCTGCTGCTGTCTGGACATCGGCTAAAACCGCCAGAGGACTGTGGCGAGAGACTGTGAGCTCCCGTGTTTTTTCTTCATGTTCTCTGACTCTTTTTAAATATATACTCAGAAAAAGTTCCACTTCTGGGTGAAATTTCAGAAGGCACCTAAAATGCACTATAACCTTTACAATTTAAACTATAAACTCCAAATGTTTCAGTACTTACTGCATAACATGCTGTTCTCTAACAAGGTGATTAACTGCAAAAATCATGTGAGCCATGAATTGACTACCAAATTTGCCGGATCACTGATAATTTGTATTTAAACAATTTCATCATGCTGTTCACATTTTGACATCATGAGACCAAGACATAACACACTTGATCTACAGTACCTGGTCACTGTGAGGCTTAAAATACGATGTTCTCAGGGGAATATTGCCACTGAGCTTAGAGTGTCACCAGCAGGTTCCAACAGAGACACAGAGAGACTGGAAGATTCACAGAAAGTCATAGAAGTGGACACCGTTTGGCCAAATCCTATGCTGATGACTGCTTTCTTGTGAACAGTGACTTGCGGAACCGGATGATGAAAGTCACCCAACTCCTGGAATGTTTAAGATAGGTGAGAGGCAGCCGAGTATCATGTCAGACCATTTGAAATGGTCTGCGTGCTAGACGACCTGCAAGGGGACCTGACCACACCACCAGCCACAGGCATCGAGCCCTAAACGGCCCAGGAAGCATTTGCACTGGACGAGGGACCAGTGGGCCTCAGTGCTGTTCTCTGATCAAAGTCTTGTGTCACATGGTATTGTGACAAGCCGATACTACCTCAATAACAATATTAATCCAGTCGTTGTGCCTCTGCATGACAAACACAGCCCTGACTTTATCTTAATTGTCGTCAAGGTTACATAATCAGGGAATGGCTGCTGATGGCCAGGGTGACTCAAATGGAGTGTCCTGCACTTTCTCCAGACCTGAATGCCATAGAAAACCTATGGAATCAGCTGAGCAGTCGTGCAGAGGGTCGTAACCCTGCACCCAGGAACCTCAATGACCTGAGGACAGCCCTTCAAGAAGAGTGGAATTATATGCCTCAGTAGACAATAAGTCGACTTGTGAACAGCATGAGATGTTATTGTCAAGCTGTAATTGATGCTCAAGGGCACATGGCAATTTATTGAGAGCTTGACATTTTAAGTTGTGGTAAACCCACCACTGCTTTTGTTTCAATAAATAGTTTGAGATGAAAAAAATACTATTGCATGTTTCTACCCAAATGCACTACTTTCATCATATCATATCACTGTAGCATGAACTTTTTCCATTTTCAATAAAGTTCACCCGAAAGTCGAATATCCCTAACTTTTTGTCAGTAGTGTATACTGTGATGTATACATAGGAAGAGGGAGAGGTACTGTATATAAAGAGACACTTTTCCATCTCACCCTAAACATAGCTATGAAGCCATGCGAAGCTGCTGGGATCAGGAGCCGGACCAGAGGCCTGGATTTAGGGAACTGGGTGAAACATTGAAAGGACTTCTGTCTGAGCTGCCAGTCCTGGAGGCCAGCCAAGAAGCCAGCTACATCAACCAGGGCCTAGAGGTTGCTGCTGCAGCTGCAGCTGCTTCTTTTGAGCAACAGAGAGACACTGGGGGAAGATGTGAAAACGTCTATTTGCCTTCTCCTGTGAGTGCTGCTGCAACCTTGGATGCAGATGCAGATGGCTACCTGACGTACATTACTGACTCAGCAACTAAGGTTGATTAAAGTGAATTCTATTGTAAAATGTATGTAAGTTTGTGTGAAAGAGAGAGAGACAGAGAGACAGAGAGAGAGAGAGAGAGAGAGTGAAATGGAAATGGAAATCTGTGAACAACTCAGTTGCATTTCGGGCTCCCAGGAGTGAATCCCCCAGAATCTGACTGACCACCATAGTTACCTGATTTACAAAATTTTAAAGTTGAAAAACAAAAACAAAAATACTGGAGTTAAACTTCAACTTTGTTTTTCGTTTTTGTTTTATATCATTTAATTTAAAACATCCATCTGTCTATTAACATAACCTCTTATCCTGTTCATGGTCACAGGGGGCTGGACCCTATCCCAGCTGTCACTGGGTGAGAGGTGGTGTCCACTGGACAGATCACCAGTCTATTTGAGGGCCAAAACACAGAGAGACATACACAGACAGACAAGCCATTCACATTCACATTCACACAGACTGAACAATTGACTTTCAAAGTTAAATGTTCAACTAATTCAAAACTATGAACTCAACATTATAGGGGAAGGGTGCAGGTGGAGGAAAATCTAGATGGAGATCTGCTCTGAAAGGAATGAAGAGGAATGAAGCTTAGCCACGGCAAGAATACATGTGTGTAAATAAGAGGGTCCTAAGTGGAACGTTGAGGTTACAGGGAGCAGAGGTGAAGAAGGTGCAGGACTTTAAGTACTTAGGGTCAACAGTTCAGAGCAACGGAGAGTGTAGAAAAGAGGTGAAGAGGTGAGTGCAGGCAGGTTGGAACGGGTGGAGAAAAGTGTCAGCTGTGTTGTGTGATAAAAGAGCATCAGCGAGAATGAAAGGAAAGATGTTCAAGACGGTGGTGAGACCGGAGATGTTGTTCAGCTTAGAGACAGTGGCACTGAAGAAAAGACAGGAGGCAGAGCTGGAGGTAGCAGAGCTTAAGATGTTGAGGTTCTCTTTGGGAGTGACGAGGATGGACAGGATCAGGAATAAGGACATCAGAGGGACAGCTCATGTTAGATGTGTTGGAGATAAAGTCAGAGAGGCCAGATTGAGGTGGTTTGGACATGTTCAGAGGAGAAACTGTGAATATATCTGTAGAAGGATGCTGAGGTTGGAGCTGCCAGGCAGGAGGTCTAGAGGAAGAACAAAGAGGACATTTATGGATGTAGTGAGGGAGGACATGAAGTTAGCTGGTGTGGAGGATGGAGAGGACAGGGTTAGATGGAGGCAGATGATTTTCTGTGGTGACCCCTAAAAGAGAACAACCGAAAGGATAAGAAGAATGAGATGTGGTCAGGAAAACTCATGTTTTCGTCAACGATGACCCTCCGGTTTCTGGCAAAGTTTGTGGGAAATATCATTGATCGTTGATGCTGATGCTGTGCTGTATGCAAGGCCTGGCTGGGAAGATCAGAACGTTTGTCTTAGAGATGCTGAGCTGAAGATAGAGAAATGCATGATGAGACAGTGAAATACTCTGGAAGAAGGAACAGGAAGATTTAATTGGCAATTCACAAACAAGCTGTTGTACATAAGAAAAAAATGAAACACTGGGTTAGAAAACAGCTGTTTTGTGCTGCCGTTATCTCAGTTTTTTCTAGTCAATACGCTGATATGAGTGTGATGTCACTACCACACAAGTTATTATGTTTTTTAAACTACACTGAAATACGTTCTGTTAATCAATGTTGGTAACAATGTTGGATGTGTATGATTTGCTGTAAAGCGAAACAAAAAACACAACCAAACCAAAATGAGGTGAACAACATCATCTCTGCCTGTGGGGGAAAATCTGGACAAAAAAGCACTGACAGTTCCTGTAAAGATTTGAACCCCACAAACATTTAAGTTCTGGATCATTTGAGTAGCAGCAGGCTGCATTGACCTGAATGTAGACACACAGGCAGTCAGTTGCAGCAAAGAGCAAACCTTAAAAAACATAAAGGGCTGGACTTTTTAATGATAATTTCTCATAATTGCAATGTTAGTTATCATACAGCATCCGATTGAATTTTTTTTTTTTTTGCTTATTTGATTAAATAAATGTTTTCTTTCATAGATATGATTAGTTCTATGAATGTACCGAGTTTCAATTGATTGTGTACAGTTTGTAATAAACAATAAAAAATGAATACATTTCATTTAATAAAACACTGTTGCAAAGTGAGATTTGACACATACGTACATATGTTTTGTAAAAGCTTTATGATTGCTATATCTAAAAATAACACATTTCAATTAATAACACAGACACAAGTTTAGCCCATCTTATGCCTTTAAGTTTGTGGGCAACTGTGGTGCAGGAGGTAGAGCAGTTATCCAGAACTCCTGCAGTTGCTGATTCGATCTCTGGCTCCTCTGATCACATGTTGAAGTGTCCTTGAGCAAGACACTGACCCCCAACTTAGTTTCTCCGGATGAGTGTTGGACAGCTCCCCCATCAGTTGGATTGTGAGTGTGAATGGGTGAATAAGAAGCAGTGTAAAGCGCTCTGAGTGCCAATAGGTAGAAAAGCACTATATCAGTGCAGACATTTACTATTTACTTAAGTGAAAAAGCTGTAAACAAAGAAACGATTGTTTCATCATTTGCTTCATATATGTCAATACAATGGAGAGTAGCCACCTTAATGTTACTCCTGCACAAATAGATTATCTTGTTAATTATTCTGCAGCCTCACTACGTAAAATACTCGATAATGTTGCCCCTCTGAAAAGAAGGTAGTAAACCAGAAGAGGTAATCTCCATGGTATAGTTTGCAAACTCGCAACTTAAAACAAGCAACACAAAAGATAAAAAAGGAAGTGGCATTGCAGAAATTTAGAAGAATCCCATTTAGCCTGGAAAAAAAGGTACAAAAAAGCTCTCAGTGATGCCAGAACAACATATCATCCATCATTAATAGAGGAAAACAAGAACCCATAGATCTGTCTGAGCTAATTTTAATTATTACCTCATCTAAACCAACAACCTGTCTGCTAGACCCTATTCCAACTAAGCTGCTTAAGGAAGCTTTACCCTTAATAGATACGTTCATATTAGATATCATCAATCTAGAAACAGAACTTTAGAAACAGACTGTGTACCACAGGCCTATAAGGTAGCTGTAATTAAACCACTACTTACAAAACCCTGTCTTGACCCAGGTGTTTTAGCCAATTACAGACCAATATCTAATCTCCCCTTTATTTCTAAAATCCTTGAAAAAGTAGTTGCAAAACAATTATGTGATCACCTTCATAGGAATAATTTGTATGAAGACTTTCAGTCAGGATTTAGAATTCATCATAGTACAGAAACAGCACTGATAAGTCACAGAACAATCTTCTGTTGTCCTCAGATAATGGACAAGTCTCTAAACTTGTTCTGTTAGATCTTAGTGCTGCATTTGATACCATTGATCATAACATTTTATTACAGAGACTGGAACATGAAATTGGGATTAAAGGAACTGCACTAGGTTGGTTTAAATCTTATCTGATAGATTTCAGTTTGCTCAAGTTAATGAACATGCACACAAAGGTTAGCTATCGAGTTACACAAGGGTCTGTGTTATGAACAATAAGTTTTATATATATATATATATATATATATATATATATATAATATATATATATATCCTTTTATATCTCCTTTAGGCAACATTATTAGAAAACGCTCCATAAATTTCCACTACTATGCTGATGATACACAGTTACATCTATTTATGGAACCAGATGAAAAAAATCAGTTAATCAAGCTTCAAGCCCACAGAACATAAAGGCCTGGATGTCCCACAATTTTTACTTCTAAACTCAGACAAAACTGAAGTCATAGTATTTAGGCCTAACAATCTCAGAAATATGATGTCCAACCATATCGTTTCTCTAGATGGCATAGGTCTGGCCTCCAGTTCCACTGCAAGGAACCTTGGGGCTATTTTTGAGCAGGATTTGTCCTTTACCTCATATATAAAACAAATCTCTAGAGTAACCTTCTTCCACCTACAGAATTTTGGCAAAATGAGGAGCATCCTGTCTCAAAGTGATGCCAAAAAACTAGTCCACGCATTTGTTACCTCTAGGTTGGACTACTGTAATTCACTACTTTCAGGATGTCCCACTTACTCCCTAAAGAGCCTGCAATTAATCCAAAATGCAGCAGCAAGAGTGCTGACTGGAACTAGCAAGAGACATCATATTTCACCTTCACTAGCTTCTCTCCATTGGCTTCCCATTAAATTTAGAATAGAATTTAAAACCCTGTTTCTTACATATAAAGCTCTAAATGGCAAAGCTCCATTATATGTAAATGACCTCATAGTACCATATCATCTAAGTAGACCACTTCGATACCAGAATGCAGGCCTGGTCATGGTTCCCAGTATTTCCAAAAGTAGAATGGGAGGCAGAGCCTTTAGCTATCAAGCTCCTCTCCAGTTGTTCCTCTCCACTTTTGCCTAGGGCTTGCTCAAGGGGGGGATTGTTGGGTTCTCTCTACATGTCTTTATAGTCTTGACCTTATTCTGTAAAGTGCCTTGAGATGACTTTGTTGTGAATTGGCGCTATATAAATAAAGTTGAATTGACTTGAAAAGTTGAATCGGTTCAGAAAACACTCCTAAAAGTGTTTGAGTGAGCATCGTTGAATGACTAATGAGAGAATAGTAAAAAGATCTTCTTTATTAGTCTGATTTCATAATTTTTATAAATTGTTATAAAATGTTATAATTACCAATGCTACTACTGTAACTAATACTAATACTAATAACATTCCTGTGCAGGTTCACATTGTAGTTATTTCAATTTTGCTTGTAGAACTACAAATCCCAGCGCTGGCTGTGATTCTAATTTTGATTGGCTTGTAGTGCCACGTCACTACCGCACCTGCGCAGCCATTTTGCACCTCTAGAAAGCAGCGGACACCGAAAGGCAGGAAAAAAAAGAAGTCAACTAGATCAGCCTAATTTGAGAAAACAGCGATATGTCTGCTAAAGTCAAGGACCTTTGAAACATTAAAGATCATTTACAGTGGGACGACCAGGGGGCAGTAACGGAGACCGTATTACAGCCATCTAATTGCCTCGGATACCCGGACCTACAAGTCATCTTTTCTTTTTTTTTTTTGCCGGAGTAGCTAGGAAGGAAGAGTCGAGTCACCGACAGAAAAAACATCCAGAGTGAAACCATGAATCCTGAATAGTGAGTCTTGCATACAAATGTTCAACTGTAAGGCGTTTTACGACGTGTTCAGACAGCACAGTGAGACGTAGAGCAGTTATGGTGTAACCCTATGAAATGGTGATTCCGTCTAATGGCAAACAAAAGCTAGCTTGCTCCGTAAGAACAGGGCGCGGACAATTTCTTTTCATGTGTCAGTCGCGAGCGTGTTTTCTCGTCAGCTGACAGCCTGCTCGGTGTTCACCGTGTCGGCTGTGGCGCGCGACCGTTCGTGGGACAAATAAACGTTTAGTGGAGCTTTAATGTGTAAAACAAGACGTTCGTATTAACGCTGCCATGGCTTAACTGTAGAAAGTCGGATGGAAGTGATCAGCCTTTAGCGTGACAGTAACGTTATCGTTATTTGAAGTGGAAACAACAGATGTGAAGGCTGATCTGTAGCCTCGATAACGCATATGGTGAAATCCAAGAAGTTGCCATGTTTCGGGGGTAACGTTACATGTGCGCACTATTCGCTCAAGAGTCAGACATTCAATAAATTAAATAAGATGGAACGTCGTTCTTTTTTTTTTTTCCTTCCAATTTTCTATAGTCCTTAGGGGCTCAGCGGACTGTCTTTTAATATTTGTAGATGCATCTAGATTACAACAGTTATTACGTTCCAATTAACGTAGACTCTTAACAATTTGGTTGGAGCCGATGCGTCACATCTTCTCTAATAAAAATTTGCGTTGCGGAGCGCGTCGTAGGTAACGTCAGATGATAGGGCAGGTAGCAGACGGTTGAAATGAGAGGCCATCCACCTGTCACGGAATCCGTCCATCGTGGTGAAACAAACAGTGTGAACCCACAGCTGAAGCTTTCCTTTATGGAACCCTGTCTAACTAGCTTAGCTAGAACCTCCACACCCTTAGCAGACAACCTTTGTTGTCCTGTGTATTTACACATAAGCTACTCTACGGTCTTATCTCTGCTTTAAATACAGACCGGTTAAAAACACTTGATTAATGTTATTTATTCGTGCAAAAGATTTGATATCGCTTTAAACGAGAGAATAGAGAATATCATCTGATGGCTTTATTAATAGTGTACTGGTAAATTTATGTTACATGTATAAGTATTAAAAGCACATTTTTAGTTGCCAGATTCTAAGAAAAATATCCAATTCGCTGGTGTTTTTTTTTGTACACTAGGATTCTTGCTTTGACATTCTAGCCACCCAGGTTCATCAGGACAGCTCTGTTTAATGGATCACATGTCTATGTAAAATGTTATGTTTTTGCCATAGTCCATACATAACAAATATTTTCATTTACAGTATAGTCAATGGGAGACGGGGTGGCTTAAAGTCTTGTCCAAGGACATTAAATGTTTTACAGCATTAATACTAATACTGTTATGTTGGAAAATATATGATCAGCTTTCAGTGCCACATGCATATAGTACAGTAATGCTGAGAGCAGTAGGTATTTATCTTGGGTTTATACAAATCTTTACTAGCCTTCAACATTTTACATTTATGTTTTTGTTCGCCTAGTTTCTGAAAGTTAGCTGTTGTTCTCTTAAACGTCTGTGTATTTTTTATTTATTGTATTACAAATATTCACTTTTTAATTAATGTTTAATGTTTTCTAAATTAGCAACTTCTTCTTCAAAATAAAACCTTTTTTTTTTCATAAGAAAACATGACCATTTTCCTCAAGTTAAACAGTTAATGGTTTGTATCAAACTAGGTATTGTTTTGGTCCAGGAATCGAGAAGATTCATATGATGCAAAGTTCTACTTCTCTGTAAAACTAGTGTTTGCCACAGTTTTGTGGCTGTGGCTGCTGTAGGGCAGGTTCAGCCACAAAGCCTATGCCCTAAATATTTCAATACTGTAAATGTAAATGTTTTTTAGGTGGACGCTTGTTACAAACCAATAACGGACTACTCAGTTCTGCAATCCACATCAACACACACTGTAGCTATGTAGAAATGTGAACTGGGGTGATTGCAGCCGCCCGTGCATTTGGTGTTTGTAAGATGTTGTTAGTGGACTGACACTTTGGCACGACAGCTCTCCTTTTTCTATGATTCAAGAATAGCACTGGCATTGGGTAATTCTCTACAGCTGTCTTAGCTGTGTTCATGTGATCTTGTTTACCTCTCAGGATTGGGGTAGTTGTTCTGTCATTTTGGGAGAATTAGTTGTGAGCATGAAACCTTGGCAGGCAAACGTGTGTAAAAGAGTAAATTAGGAATCGATGCTGGATGGCAGGTGTGTGCACTAAACAGGTATAAACAATAACCTTCCATAATGTTAGGGTTTAATTAATTTGCCCTTAACAAACGTTCAATTCCCTGTCTGTGTCTAGTTTGTATATATTTTTTTTTTATGCTGGAGTAAAATCTTGCTTTGGTTATATGGCAATTTAATAGATTTGCCAATATTTAGATCAATGAACAAACAAATCTAGATTCAATGTCCACTTACTAGCATTTTTTGGAGCCTTCATCCATGTCTATATGTTTCTGTCAAAACATAAATGATTTTGGAATATATAACATGAAAACATAAAAAAAATATAAATGATGATCCTAGCATATTTGAATGATTGTTTCTGTGCTTTGCTCTTCTGGCAGCCTCAGCCCCATAGTTTTGAATCAGAACTCTCAGTTTTAGGTTCTGGTAGCTTTTTTAAAAAGTGTACACGATCAGTTCAGACCCACTATTTGTAGATTCCATGGACTTAGGTCAAGATAACAGCCGAAAAACAAATAAGATCTTGAAAAATGTGCTCTTTTAGCAAGAGATGCACTGATCTGCTCTGCTGGATTATGGTACCTGACATAAAATGTATTCCAGTCTGTTCCAGGATGCAATGTATGCAGATATAGAACTTGGCAAATGTTCCAATGTTGTTCCATCAAAGAGCATCAGAGAGCAGACAGATGTAAATTGACGTTAACCTTAAAAAATGGGAAACCAACCAAACAGTAAAACCTTCCGAATCTCTTTAGGTTTATTTGTAAAACATTTGGGAAGTCAGTTACACTTAGGAAAGTGGAAGATATTAGTCAGGTCTGTGTCAGTCTGATCTGAACAGTCAACATGACACAATATTCATCCTGTGAGTTAAGAAATATCCTCCCTGTTCTAACCTGCATTGTTTCTATTTCAGTGACTACCTATTCAAGCTCCTGCTCATTGGAGACTCCGGAGTAGGAAAGTCCTGTCTTTTGCTTCGTTTTGCAGTAAGTGGTTCCACTGCACACTCTAAAACCTGTTAGCCTCTTAATTGGTTTGTTCCCATTTAAACCTTTATTTTTCTCCGTTGGCCTGACTCAGTCCTGTTCTACCTCGTTTTAATTGTCACCTTCTCTGCAGGATGACACCTACACAGAGAGCTACATCAGCACCATTGGAGTGGACTTCAAGATTCGCACCATTGAACTGGATGGCAAGACCATCAAACTGCAGATTGTGAGTTGACACACACACACACACACACAAACATGATGCCATCTCAAAAATATCCCACTAAATAAGCAGGCAACATAATAAAAAGTTTGCAGCACTGTGCACATCAGGCTAAAAAGTAATATACATTTTTACACAATTTAAAAACTAAGTGATTGCACAAAAACTTCCTTTAATGTAACTCATCCATATACATATACATCTATAGTTAAACAGAGATCACTTAAGTGCAGTGACTGTGTTTAAAGAACTGTTGTATAACTACAGCAGTATCTGGAAAATCCAGTTACTGGTAAATCAGTATCCTGAATAATCTACAACATAAAGACAAAAGAACACGAATCAACTCTGTGAGAGAAGCCACCAAGACACCTATGACTCCTCTGAATGACTTACAATTTTGGGAGAGGTGTGAGCCACTGTACAGCACATAGGCTAGATGTTGCCTGGGTTCTTCAGCAGCTGAAGTTTTATGAGAGAGTGGAGACCAAAGTTAAGGTTTTTGACTGGTAAAGAAGCTGCAATTGTTGTATAATCTGTTCTTTATTGTTTTATAATACAGTTAGTAAATTATATCAAAATATTTTTTTTATGGATAAGGGCTTTAAATTTTGGGCACTATTAAAAATATGCAAGGGCTGGTAAAACTCTGATCTACTGTTACAGGAGGCAGTTGAGTCCTTCTTGACACAACCCTCCCCAATTTTACTGGCCTTTGGACCAGCACTGCGTGGCTGGGGATGGGGATGGGCTGTTGGGGGTTAAGTGTCTTGCCCAGGGGCACATTTGGTCGGAAAGAGCAGGTTGCGAATCTCCGACCCTAAAGCCGGTGGGGGCCACTCTACTAACTGAGCCACTACTGCCCCCACAGGACAGGAAATGAATATATGCTCACTAATTCTATTCTAATCAATCAATCAGTCTAAACTTTATCTATATGGCACCTTTCAGACAGATTAATGCAATTCAAATTACTTTAAGGATTAATTGAACATTGAAGAAAGGTGTACCAAGCCAAGACAGTAAAAGAAAAAAGTCAAAAATAGTAAAAAATAAATACATTAGTTGACAACAGCTTCTGCACTTGTTGACAAGACATCAGTCTGATATCTGTAGACAGCTGGCTAGCGTGTGGTAGCTACTTAGCCAGGCTAAAAGTTAAAAAAAAAAAAAAATTCTTGTCAAAGTTTGTGACACTATCTGATCTCATGGCAGCTTCCAGAGTCATCTATGTCTGGGTTACTTAACAAAAATCAGTATGTTGTCCATGCTTTAAAAACAATTTAATCCATGTCAGAATCTGGCACATACACCTATACCTGGGCAGGGATGCAGCATAGTGCCAGTCACACACTAGCATAAATGCACAGTTGTTTGCACAGGAATGGGGGCCATTAAGTCTGAGCCACTGAAAGGTTTGGCAAAGTTTAAGAACTGAAAAACCCACATCCCCGTCCTGAAGGTTTTGTGTATTTGAAGATTTGATGAACTGACGTATCTTTTCTTGTTTTCTTTTTGTTTGAAATCTTGTGGATCAAAGTTGTGAAAAATCCTACATTAATTGCTAAACATGTTTTCTCTTTTTTTTTTATTCCACTTGTATCTCTTTTTATCCGTGTCTCTGTCTCTCAGTGGGACACTGCAGGCCAGGAAAGGTTTCGTACCATCACCTCCAGTTACTATCGCGGAGCGCATGGCATCATAGTTGTATATGATGTGACAGATCAGGTAAAGAGCATTTTGGATTGGTTCTTCTGCCAGGTACACTTTGATTCACTTACTGTCATGGAAATAACTGTCTTTGAGGTTCAGTGCCTGACCCTGTGTTGATGTCTAGTGTTCATTGTCATGCTGATATTTTTTGTTGTGATTGTGCAGGAGTCTTATAACAATGTCAAGCAGTGGCTTCAAGAAATTGACCGCTACGCCAGTGAAAATGTCAACAAGCTTTTGGTCGGCAACAAGTGTGACCTGACCACTAAAAAAGTTGTGGACTACACAACAGCAAAGGTATGTACATGAAAAAGCATTTATTTAAGTATTTATTGTCAATGCACTGATGGGAAAACATTCAGCAGCAACAACACCCAGAGGAATTTGTGAGACTGTGGAAGGTGGTCCTCAAACGCTCCATGGCGGAGAAGGGTTATGTTTCCCTGTTATAAAAAATGTATACATTTTACAAGTGACATACATCACTTTGGTACTGTTGTAATTGATTGTGTGCCCTAGTAGTAATTTAAACAGTCGATATATTATTGGCAACAAGAAATGACTGGAGATAATGACCACAAAGATAATGTCAACATTATTTTTAATCAGTGAATGAAAGAATTAGAATTGAGTTCATTGTGCAAGACAATGCGCTAAATCTAAACCCACAAGTTGTCCACCAAACGGGGGTTGAAGCAGATGAAATGTGACGTTATAGAAATGTAGGGCAGACAGTTAATGCACAAAGCCAACAACAACCTATGTTAAAGCTGTTCTTTAAGATGAAATTGGCTAAAATCCCTCACTAATTGCTGAAGGTGCACATACATTTGCTCTTAAAAATATTTGAGATTTTCGGTAAATAAATAAATAAGGATGGTTACTTTTTTAAAATTGGGTTTAATTTATCTAGTTTAGGAGGACGCATGAGTTCACAAACTATACATTTTAGGGACTGAAATGTTTGAGATGAGAACATTGGTCTATATTTTCTTTGCCTGTAAGAATCTGACTGCACATTTACAACGTGTATAGAATGATGGTTGCACTTGTTGCACTTGTCTGCCCCGCGGTCAGGCCAGTGCAGCGCTATAATCAGGGTCTCCATGTTTTCCCCTTTTTGTGTCAGGAGTTTGCTGACTCTTTGGCCATCCCCTTCCTTGAGACGAGTGCCAAGAACGCCACCAATGTTGAACAGGCTTTCATGACTATGGCTGCAGAGATCAAAAAACGTATGGGCCCCGGGGCCACAGCTGGCGGTGACAAGCCCAACCTAAAAATTGAGAGCACTCCTGTAAGGCAGTCTGGAGGGGGCTGCTGTTAAAGGACGCCTGGCCCGCATCACCTCCACCAACTCTACACTGACATCTCCCTTTCTTTTCCTTCTGTGTTGCCTCCCAGCACTTGTGCCACTCTCAGGCCTATACAACCACCAGACAAAAGAAGGAAGAAAGCAAGCAATGTGTATGTAGGGGTGTGGGACAAAAAAACACACACACACAGATAATTTTTATTTTCTGCCAAGAAGACCTAAAGAAGACGGGTACGGGGGGCAAGACTGGTTTTGATTTAGAGTAGAGCTGAATCTGTGGAAGATTTAGTTTAGATACTATTGAGTTTATCTCCACACACCTACACCCACACAAAGTAGTTAGGTGGCTTGGTTCATGCCTTTTTGACTTTCTGTCACTTTTCTAGCGTCAGAAGGGAAACATTTCTGTCTTGTGATATCCTCTTATGGCCATCCCTCAAACCCCTCCAGTCCAAATTCTTAGTCACTAGAACGATTAACCTGTACACACAGGTGCAGTGTCCTTAAGTCCTGCACTGTACATGCTCTGTGTTTCTGCATAGCAGAAGTCTGCGTCAGTGACTCATCATTGCCATTTATTGATGAAGATGCAGGGAAAGCCTATTCAGTGAGCCTCCTCGTTTCCCATCTGTCCTGCTATTTAGCTTCCATTCTGACCATAAGGTTTGTTTTGTAGGGCTAGGCAATAAAACAATCTTTCCACAAAAAAACAAAAAAACAAACCTCTTTCCAATGTATCTATTCTGCACCCAGTCACCCAGGCTGTAGCAGTAGGGGTTTGTAGCCGACACTTGTAAGGCCAACATGAGGAAAAGCACACTTTGAAACAGGACAGTCAGACAGCTGCACAGGATATGGGAACAGTGGCCATGCAACCTTTGGACATATGTGAGCTACCAATGTTAAAAAAATTAAGAAATGCTTAACCTTTTCCACCATGTGAAAAGGTAACTTCCCTTCGAGTATACAAGGGAAGAGCAATTTAGAACGCAGTATAAAGAAGGTGAAAATGTCCTTGCAGGTGGCCTATTAGGTGTGTCCTCCATGTAGAATGACCAGACTATACCCATACCAAGACCTAGTGTTCAGACAGAAATTTAAGTGTATTTTTAACTTGTGTCATTTGAACAAATGCAATTGCTGACAGGTTGTTAGCTAGAAAAAAACCCCAATGTAGCTGCCTTTTCCTCTTGTCTCTGTATGATGATGTGTCATCTCAATTCGCAACACCCCTAACATGTTCTCATGTGTTCATTGACTTTGAATGCAATTGCACCATCTGTAAAATTCAATTCATATTCTGTCTGAACACTCCTTTAAGGTCTCACTATGTTTTAAACAAATGAGGCCTCGAAAAACCTTCTTGGTCTAGGAATTCCTCGATTAATTCCACATGTAAGCGTGGGAGGTGGGATGGAGTTGGTGGTTGGTAGATGTGGTGTTAGTTTTTCTTTTTAATCTCTAAAGGAAACAAATGTGACAAATGCGATAACATTTAACACAGAGCCTTCCTGGTATGACACTAAATATTGCAGCCTCTCACACAGATGAGGAGGCATGATGAAGGTGGTGGGAAGTTGTGGCATTGGCTGATTCTGACAAACAAAAGCAATTGACAGCCTCCACCTTTGATCTTAGACTAGTTGTTTTATTTTTTTTTTTTATTTCCCATTGGCACATCTGATGGAGACAACTTGTACAATTAGCTCTACAAGTCTTCTATTGAATGCATTACCATATTTTAGGACAATGTTGATCTCACTTGTTTGCAGATGAAGCCGGGGGGAAAGATGTGGTGTGTCTGTTAGCTGATTTCAAAAACTGCTGTTCCTTCCCTGTAATTGACCCGTTTATTCAAGATAATTGTCCCATCCCACAGTACCTGAGCACTTCTGGTTTCTTGTTAGATGCTGTTGCGTTCTTTTTGTGTTCAGATTGTGCCTTGCATGTAGTTATTCTTTGGTATACTTCAGAGGAATCCTGTACCTTTACACTTAGTGTAAATGCCCACACTCTTAACGTAAGGCAGAAAGTTTTGCTGGCGAGAGCAGCATCAATTGCAAAACATCAAATGCTGTTAAGTGATCTAACGAGCATACTGATGCCTTTAAGTTCAATAGAGGTCATTTCTGCATTTTGTAGATGGCCATGTTTTGTATATTGACATGACAATGTGCTTAAATGTTATTGAAATACATTTTATATCCAGGTGTGATTGAAACCCAGTTAGGTCACTCACTGTTTTCAAACCCTCCAGCGCATTTGTCTGCTGTATGGCACCAGCTCAACTCCACGCTACTTGTCTTTTTTAGGTTTTCCAACTGGCAAAGTTTGTTGAGAGTACTTTGTATTTTTCTTTTATTTGTTCTGTGTTTTGTGTTTGTGTTTATGTGCATGTCATGACAGCTATATGCTGACCTTCTATGATGAGCAGCTACTTTGAGAGAGTCATGGAAAACAAAGTACCTGGTACCAAAAATGAATTTTAAAATGAGTTAAGTCGAGTTTAGCCGGCACTAATAAAGACAGTTTAGCAGTATTGACATTAGACACCAAACAGCATCCTTGGACAGAGACGGGGGTTGACAGCCCTAATTTCTGTGTTTTAGGCAGTTTGTCATGACTGGCAATGGTTTGCATGGTAACATTGTAAAGTAGAGATATGAGTCTGTTTATATGTCTGGAAGTCTGAACAGCTCCCTCCTTTTCATAGCTGTAATAGATCTCAGCAGTGTTCCAGGGAAACTGGAAGGAATGTGAGGGATTGGCTGCTCTTCCTGCCCTTGTAGAATGTCCTCTACGCTGTGCACTGGAGTGAAAACTCAGCTTCTGTACATAAAGCCTCGTCAATCAGATATTTTTACCTTCTTTTATAAAGAACTGTGAAATGTAGAAGCATTGAAGGCTGCTTACAGAATAAATGTACTGTATGAGAACAGCATTAGGACCTTCAAAGAACTCACTGTTTTGTGTTTTTTGTTTTTAATTTTTTTTTTTTTCTTGATAATCTGTGGTTTAGTTGCACACAGCAGGTAATTGCCAGACTGTCCCAGGCTGTAGCCGGTTTCACCGTAGTATAGTGTTTGGGTAAACTTGGAGGTTTAGGGACTGACTGGTCTTGGTTGTCTGACCGGATATGAACTCCCAACTGTCCTCTCTGGCCAACCCTGGAACCGAGTTCCTCAAGTTCCCCCTAACTGGCTGCTCCAGCAAGATAAGGTAACCATACCTATGCTTGGGTTGCCAGTTTGGTTCTCTCCAGAAAATCAAATTACTTTTCAGCATTTTACCACGTCACGAAGACATAACACCCGCAAAAGTGCAATTTCGGCTCCTGAATGCTGAATATTCATATGAAGCCTCGTTTCTGGTTGCTGCACAGTTGATGACTATGGATGACTTCTGATCGCATTGGCATCGTGTTTGTGTTTCAGGTTATACTAATCTTTTTAGAATTTTGCAATAAGTGCAGGGGAAGGAAACAGCAGTGTGTGTGTGTGTGCGCCTACACGTGCGTATGTGTAACATTCCGGAGCTTTTGGGACACACGGTATTCCAGCATTATGCCTTTCTCACTTGAGTAGATGCAGAACAAGCAGTAAACTCAACTCTCAAGTCACACAGATGTATCCTGGATGTTTTGCTCCCTGATGACTGATTTTCCTTTTTTAAAAACAAACTTTGTTTATCTTTATTTTAACAGGTCTTGATATTCTACTGATTTTAATGTACTCATTGAATACTATACTGTGTTGTCTAGTCCATGAAGTATGTCGGGACACTGGGTGGGGTTGGAAATCTGATGAGGATGGGCTTGAAAAAATTGTGGGGTGAGGCTTTTGCTTAGAATGTGATTCTGATTAAATGTTTCACTTTTCTTGCTCTCATTTTGTATTGATTTGGGTTGAAGGGGATATTCTCCATTTTCAGTGGCTTGATTCACCAGGGGTTAATGAAGAGCACTGGGCAGGATGCCCACCTGTCAGTCACCTTTCTTTCTTTTTGGCTTGTTCACTTTGGTGCCGTCTCCCTGCTGAGTTTGATCATGTTTTTTCTGTATATATTATAAATATATATATAATAAAATAATGAAAAAGATCAATCTGGACATTAAATCTGCTGTGCTATTTTCAAAGCCTCAGAATTGCATGAGTGCTGATCATTACCATCAGTTATTAGGAGGCAAAGCTCTCTAGTAAGTGTTTATACTAAAAATTTTAATAGTATCGGTTTTGTACTATTAATATAATAATGTGTATAAGAATTTAAAGATGTGCTATCAAAAAGCTTAATAAACCATATACTCAAGTCAAATGTAATTATAAATTTAGGAAAAGAAAAACATGAAGCTTCCGGTCTCTCTCCAAAAAAATTACTTTTGTCACTGTTAAGGTTGTTAACTGATCTGTAAGCTCATTAGTGAGTTACCTCTGTGACGTAAACCTACTGTATGATAATACTTTACATGGGGACTCAACAAGCTGTCCGTCGATGTGGTGTGTATAGTATAAGCCCATCTTTGTAACTGGCTACAGTTAACATATGTTAAAAGAAAACACCTGTTTTGCATCAGGCAAAAGCAAATCATTGGAAGAGCTAATGCTAAATATGACTGGTGTCCATAATAATCCTCGATGCCACAGATTGCAAGAGTCCCCAGAAAGATCTCAGCTACACCCTTTATGAGGCTCTGGAAGTTGTGAGGTTCTGGTTTCAAGACCTGAGGCCCCTGGGACCTGCTGGGGGCTTTTACAGTTTCAGTCTCCAAGGATCTCCTGGGCCTTGGCTCCTGTACACACAAAAATATTTAGTACACATCCCATAGACTACAGATCTGAAGAAAAAGTCCCCATAATGATCTGTCAAAAAGATATTACCCCTTTAATTGTGTGTGTATTTTTTTTTTAATTGGAATTATATAAATTCAAGACAGAGGGTGCTGTTTGTTATCAAATATAAAAATTTAAAAAAAAGAATTATGATTAGACAAGTCAGTACAGAAATGATGTGTAACTGATTGATTTATAGTGGTATTAAAAAAAATCTAATAAGTGTTAATTTTAGGTAATCATAAATATTCACTGTGGTAATTTAGCTTCACACATACACTCCACATCTCGTTCACACAGACCTAAGTCAAAAACCCACGCATAGATGATCAGATAATGCTGATGACATCACTATGATGTCATCAGGGTTATTGGTAAAACCTTTAGTTTGCTGTGACAGTCTGAGTAGAATAAGCTACGACTCACTAGCAGTAATCTTTATAATCGCCCCATTAATCTTGACCAGACCAGAAAAGCAAATAGTAATATTTTTTTTTTTTTATTTATTTTCTTCTTCTTATTATTATTATTATTAGTTTTAGGTTTGGTTAAACACTGTTTTTGGTCAGGGACACCCTAAAGTCTATTGTTTTCATTTAATCCCACTGATGTTCAGCCATGCACTGTTTGTGCATATAGATTTTAAGATGATGATTTCTGCCTCTGTAACAATAAAAAGGGCATGAAAAACACACGAAAATGTTTTTCCAGCAGAAACTTTAGACATTCCTGTCACCAGTATCAAGTGGAGCTACTTTCTACTAAAGAAATAGTCCACGGGGACCTTCTACAGTAACCAATAAGATCCCACTTTTGCCATGATGTCAGTGATGTCATCAGGGTTATCCTACCCTACGCTTGGAGGCCACACAGAATGGAAGACAGAAAGCCTGTGTTCCAATCTCAAAGCATGGAAAATGAAAGATATGCATGTTTCCCGGCAATGGAGGCTTCAATAAAAGACTATCCAGTTACTCAAACCATGGTAAATGTAGGAGTTGGTGTTTGTGGAGCTTGTTAAATATTGGTGGGGGCCGGAGATCCACCAAAACATTTCATGTTCTTCCTTTAAGGACCGTAAACTTCTCTTCCAGGTTTTATGTTCATGAGATTGTTGAGATATCTTTCCCTGGACTAACAATGAAAGATTGGGCCTAACTTCATAGAACTAAACACTATTATTGATTATCTCATACACTGATGATTTTATTGATAGAAACATATAGAACATGCTCTTCTGTAGCCTTCACTAGAAAGAAGTCCCTCCTCAGCATTCAGTACCTCTGTTAACATACTGTAGATCTCTGCTGCCTGTCATCTAGGTGGCATGTCCTTGATTTGCACCTCTGGCTCTCCCTGTGGAACTTTAAATAATCACACACACACACACACACACTAAGGAGTTCATTTGTAGGTGCAGGCAGCTCTGCTCTACTACATCACTGAGTAATAAATGGAGATGTTGGAAGAGCAAATGCAGAGATCGTCCTATTTGACTGAATTCTGCAGGTTGCTGTTCAGTCACTGATGCACTGTGAAAAGTCTGCTGCAGCTTGTGGTGGGATTGCAGCTGCTCTCTGCATCCATTGTGCAGTGCAATCTTATCAGCAGTGCTACTACACGAAAAGATGGAGGCAATATCTGCTCACACAATATCAGATTTACCTACGTCTCACTGTTAAATTGAAGATGAGCAGTCTTTCATCTGGACAACCTGATGTGCAATTCTTATCAAAAAGCTGCCCTGTTGTTCTCTATTCATTTCTTACTTTCTCTGCTGGTAAAGAGACATAGGACTGCTGGTGACCTTGAGTTATTTTTAGCACAAAGGGGGCACTGCAAACTGGGACCAAGGCTTGGAGACAGTCGGTGTCTGCAGCTTACTACAGCACAGACTGTACAGACAGGGTGTACTTACTGAGGCAGAGCTTTTCTGTAACATTATTCTGTGTTGTAATACACACAGTGTTGTTGAACTGAGTTTAAATATCAAACTTGGCCACAGTGGGAGGCAGATTCAAGAACCACCATCACAGGCCCCATATATGGTTTGTATATGGGAATAACTGTGTGCTGTTAGATAGTTGATCCTGAAAGACGTTCACAGTGTTCCATATGTTAAAGCTGACAGAAGTAGTTGCACAAAAATGGAAATAGGATGAAACATCCAAACCATGACTCCATGACACCTCTGCACAGCTATCAAAACATAACATGAAGTGCATTTGAAGTCTGACTTTGTAAAGTAGTAGAAATGGTCAGATACAGATGTCAGAACTTGTACATGTGGGGGAGGGTGGTGTTTCTGAGGTTATCTGACCATCCACCATTCAGCTCTTAGAGAGTAGAATGACCCATTGAAAAGAAATCTATTTAAAAAATTTTAGGTAAATGTTCTGCACTTATATAAGCACATTTCTACCTATTGGCACTCAAAGCACTTTACACTGCTTCTTATTCACACACACACCAATGGGGGAGCTGCTATGCAACTGGCCAACACTCACCAGGAGCAACTAAGTTGGGGTTCAGTGTCTTGCTCAAGGACACTTTGACATGTGACCGGAGGAGCCAGGGATCGAACCAACAACTGCAAGATTTGTGGACAACTGCTCTACCTTCCTGCGCCACAGTCGTTGAAGTAGGTAACAATCCAACACTGAACTACATGTACTTTATATGTTTTAAATGTCTAAACTGTGATGGATTTTAATAACATTTTGTGTAATTTCTTTTAATATATTAGGTTTCTCTCCCAAATAAGTTTAAAACATGTTCCAACCTGCAGGATCATCCTGTTCTTTTTCCTCTCTGCATGTAACTCTCCATACCGGTTGGCACAGTATCAGTTTTTTTTTTTTTTTTTTTATGTCCTCACGACTCATCTCGTGAGTTCAGAGTCGACACAGTGGATCATTGTCCGCATGTTGATTTGGCAGTTTTTACACCGGATGCCCTTCCTGACGCAACCCTCCCCAATTTCTACCAGGCTTGGACCAGCACTGCACAGCTGGGGAGGGAAAAGGGCTGTTGGGGGTTCGGTGTTTTGCCCAGAAACACTTGTGGTCGGGACTGGGGATCACTGACCCTGTGGTCTGTGGACGACTGCCTTTACCAACTGAGCTACAGCCGCCCCCTGGTACAGTATCTGTATTCATCACCAAAAAAGGGAAAGCAGAAAATAATGTAGAGCTGGCCTCATACTGAACAGCTGTTCTTGATTTTCATTATTCAGATGACCATGTTGTTGAAATGAATCATGTTGGAATATGTTTTTTGCTTGCTTTCACCACTTCTGTTTCTCTTCTTGTGCATTGATTTGCTAAGCTGAACAACCAATCAGAAGGGTCTCACTGATCGTGAGTGTGAAGTGTGTTAAATTGGTTGAAACGCTGCTGACAGAGGTCTGACTAGTGCCAAAGGTGCGGGACAAGTCACATTTACCAATGTCCCCATGTTGGCCAAGGGTCAACCATCGGCCTGGTGTGTCCTAGCGTTAAATGTGCTAATTTTTGGCAACATGATTTGAAGATCCCAACCCTGATTACTGCAGTGGAGCTGCTAAGTGGCTACAGTTCATACTGTGGTTGTACTGGAAACCCTCCAGATGTGAGTGTCTGTACCTCAGATGAGGGGCAAAATATCTTCAAAAACTCCAAGCAAGGCCAGTTGCCACAAAATAGCTCATTTAATCATAATCTGGGTGAATGAACTTGTGAGTCCATGGTTATTAGCTGTAACGAACGTCCTTAATCTTTAGTCTATATACATACAAACCTACAGCGGATGTGAACACATGTAGACCAGTAGATTGTTCAGGCAGCCACTGAAAACAGAACAAAAGATTGCTTAACACATCTTCAGTTCCACACAATTTATTTACATCTTCTCCATACACCTTATTTTCCATGTGAAGCCTTGGCATCTACAATTGCATTTCACAACGCATTAACAGACCTTTTCCTGTACCTGTCAGCAGTGCTTTCTCTTGCAACCCACACTGCACACAGTCTTAATTTAGCAGGTCAACCTCACTCCAATCAATCATCACTTTCCTCCAAGTGGTTCCCAGGTCTAGGCTTCAGTCAACAGGGCCCTGGAAGATGAGTTTGATGTAGCCCTGCTCTCCCGTCAACCAGGTACCACAGAAAGGACAAGCAGCGTGGAAGGCATGGGTGCCATGGGGTAATGGGATCTGGCTCCACCCCACCACTGTCTTTTCTGAGCATACGTGGCCACAGGGGCAGAAAGCGTGAGTGGGCGGCCCGGCGTCAAGGTACAATCCTCCCTCACAGCCCAGCCATAGCGGCACATAGGGGCCCACTCTCCGGCACATGGGACATTCCCTTTCCCCAGTGCTGGCTGGTGCTGTGCCCCCAGGGCCAGCGGGACCTTTCTCCTTGCGATACCCCCAGTTGTGGTAACCGTGCACATGACCACAGTTGACATATACCCAGGGCTGCTTCTTGTCGACAATCTCACGCTGGGCCAGGCTGGGGAAGGCCAGAGTGTTGAAGCCCACGGGACACTGAGGCCGGGCAGCATTCAGCTCCTGGCGAAGGGACTCCAGCTGTTTGAGGGTGGGTGTATGGCGCAGTCCGGCGGGAGTCCTCCACAGCAGGGTAGCCCCACATAGATCAATCAGAGAACCGTCCTGTAGGGTATTTGACTCATTTTCAACCTTGAAAAAAGCAGAATAAGGAACAGTAGCAGGGGAAGGATATGAAAGGAAGGTTAGTTTGCATCACTGTCGTTATTTATGAAAAGTGTTTTTCTCCTGATAGCCTTCCTATCAGTACATCAATATCAATAACAATCCAATACAGATTATATCGATTATTTCACTGATCTGGATGGTCTTCTTCATCCTTTGTAGAAGAAGAAGAAGCTTAATGGACATGGACTCATCTAACTACAAAATACATTTTCACTGTCATTTCTTGGTCCATCTGATAGTAGCTCAGTGGTGACACTAGATGTTGGGATGCCCAAGGCAAAGAAGCCCATTAATGACCCCCTCAACAGCCAAGGGTATGTCCTACAGTTCAAGGGGCAACACTTAAATCCAAGAACTACGCTGTTTTTCTGCACAGAAGTGATGTTTGGCTTCCTCCGTTTGTAAAAGAGTTGCGTAGCATTTCCGGATGCACCTGCAGACTTAGTAACAACAGTTGTATAAAGTACTGCTAAGCATGTGGCTATATTCATCATTGTAGCATGATGGGTTCTCATGCAATGCTGCCTGTGGCTGAAGGGTCACATTCAACAATGTTTCTCGCCCTTAGCTTTGCGAAACACTTCCCGAGAGTTTCTGAATCTATTCACAATTTAATGATTATGATTCATGATACTCACACCTGTTAGCAATTAACCTGCTACTTTTCTAAATGATCATTAATGGTTTTGAATACTTTATAAACTTTATGATGCAGATATCGAGCTCTAAATTTGCTTATATTTATATTTACCAAATACAATCAAGTACAATTCAAATCCCCAGTCATCCGTGGGCTTTCTGTGTGGAATTTGCATGATATCCCCCTGATTGCATGTGTTTCCCCCCAGGACACTCTAAATTGCCCTTAGGTGTAAATTCGTTCTATCACCAAACGGGATAGAACCCAGGCCCCTTTGACCATGAACAGTATAACTGGGTACAGATAATGGATAGATTTAGTGGGAGGTGGCTATTAAAATTATGTTGGGACTATTCTGTAGTGAGGAGCTAATTTCATTGAAATCCCTGCGGTTTCTTGTTCCTGGCTCAACCCCTAGGACCACATCAAAGCAAACACTGAACCAAATTTCATCTTACCAGTTTTCCCCTCTGCTGTGCTGAGCGAGTTTCTCTCAGAGCAAAGACGTTGCCACAAACAGAGATTTCTCTCCAGACACCCGGAGCTGGCTCAGACACAAACTCCCCCGCTGGGTGCATCACCAACACCCCGTTAGTTGTCAGGCCATCCATCAAGCCATCCGACGTCCTCCATTTGGCAGCCCGCTCCTAAGAGATGCCCACATATACATACACAGACCAGGCAGATGTAAAGGTTAGGGACTGACGGGGAAATACAAGGGATATAATGAAGCTGGAAATCAGAGGCGTCCGGTGAGAAAAACAGCCATTGTTGCTTTTCCCCGATGCTAAATTTAGCTCAGACCAGAATAATTGCTGCACTGATTACAGCACAGAGATGCACCCACGCCTAAGAATAAACCCACCGCAGAGAAAAATGAAGTATGTATTATGAAGACAAATGTGCTTTCATGGAATGAAACGGCAAATTTCTGTTGTGTTCAGGTTCATTAAAAAAAAAGTTCTTAACGAGTCAGACCACTGCAAAATCCAGCCTGTGCGCTGCTGCTTTGCAGGGAAATAATAGCTTCTAGACCATCAGCCAACTGGCAAACTGAAAGCTGCACTATGTGTTTTTATAATGCAGCAACAAGGGTCAAGTGGCTTTGAGTTATTCTCTTTACGACGATCAATGAATGCTTACTAAAACCTAGAAAATCTCCATATTTTTATACATTTGATACACTTATTGACAGCTTATTAGTTAGTGGACAGCAGCTACATTCATGACACTACTATTTAGTGTTTGGTCCAATGACACTTTAACATGTGGCCAGGAGAAACCAGGAAGGAAACCACTGACCACTTTAACCACTTTACCAACTGAGGCACAGTTACTTGTATAAATACACTGATCAGCCATAACATTATGACATTATGACTAATATTGAGTAGGACCCTGACCCGTTGAGGCACGGACTCCACTTGACCTTTGAAGATTTGCTGTGGTATCTGGCACCAAGCAGTGAGTAACAGATCCTTAAAGTCCTGAATGTTGTGAGGCCCTGTATGGACCAGACTTGTTTTTCTAGCATATACCACAGATGCTCGATTGGATTGAGATCTGGAGAATTTGGAGGTCAAGTCAACACCTCAAACTTGTTTTTCAAGCCATTCTTGAACTATTTGTGCAGTGTGGCAGGGGGCATTAGTCTGCTGGAGGAGGCCACCGCCATCAGGGAATAAAGTTTCCATGAAGGGGTGTGTCAGAGTCAGTCAAATCAACTTTAGGGAGAAAATGTTTGCATGCTGCCCAATTTATCCTACCCACCCTTAAGTGGCCTTTTAACAAGGTTATTCACTTCACCTGTCAGTGGTCATAATGTTATGGCTGCCCGGTGTATATTTGGTATCAAACAACTTTACACTTAAGCTTGTGAGTAGTTTACTGTAGTAGTCATACTGTGGGTGTGGGTTTTGTTACTCCAAAGAGCATTTTTATAGGGGTGGCCAGACGGAGGTCATTACTGAGTGAAAGTTGGCCAACACCACCCTCAATTGCAGTATTTTTTTCCCCTTCTTTCAATAAGATTTTACAAACTTTCGTTAATCACAATAATTAAAAACACAATGTAGTTTGAAAATAATTATCCTAGAATTAATGGATTGAGAGCTTTGTGTGTTAAAGTCTTATGCTGCTTTGATAAAGGAAAGTAAAGGCTTCAGTATATTATACTGAACTGTGTTGTATGTGAGTTGTCATTGCATAAAGGGTTTACGGCTGGATTGTCTGATTTTCCGTCACAAAATGTTGAAGGTGGCTCTAACTATAAAGAGGATGTCAAGGATGTTGAAGTGTCTTTGAGCAATACGCTGAATCCCAACTTTGTTGCTCCCGCTGAGCGATGGCCAGCTGCATAGCAGCTCCCCCATCGGTGTGTGTGTGTGTGTGTGATTGTGAATGCGAATGTGTTAATAAGAAGCAGTGTGAAGTGCTTTGAGTGCCAATACGTAGAAAAGTGCTACATAAGTGCAGAACATTTATCATTATTTATCAGTGCCACAATAACCTGATCTGTCATTATCACGCACATTAGACAAAGGTAAAACACATTTTAATAAAAGGACAATATGTATTCCATTCATCACTGTAAATGTAAATGCCCTGATGGCCGTGGGAGTTATCGAGGCCCAAGCTGTGTAGTGTGTGTGTTGAGCTCTGGTTGCGCTCTGACTGCTGACCTAGTTGGGGGTCCTGATGAATCTTGCATGCGTCCTGATGAATGTTGCATGGGATGAAGTCATGATGTCATGAGAGAGGGCTCTTATTCGCTTTTGTTAAATGTGTGCACCTAGATGTCACGTTTAATACTGCTCCACCCCGGCAGCCTCTGCTGCTATTTGGAGGCTTTTACATCTTAAAATATCTAAAAGCAGAATCTATTAACTAAGGCATGAATAATAAAAGTGAAGCTGATGGAAAACTAATTAATTAATCATTTGAAAATCTAACCTGTCACCTGTTACATTTCACAATTAGTCTAAAGGTGCTGTTGTCTGTAGCTGTGTGAGGCTGCAGACCCCCGTACCTACTGAAGTGGATAGTCCAGATGAGGACTGCTAAGCTGGTCTAATTACGCATGACTTTGCTGCAATAATAAACACAAGCAGCAAACTCCTTTCTATTAAAGGGGTTTTCTGCATTGTTAAAACTTTGGTCTTCTTTTTGTATTTTGGGAATCAGCTTTTCTTTTTTTTTTTTTTTTAATAAAATTATACTAACTGAGGTAAACTATTCTTTGTCAGAATTTGTCTTTTCTACATAGGTTTGAGCCCTTTGTATGATCACACCATGATCATGGTTTGCAACTAAATCACTAAAAAATACATCAAGTAGGGCAAGGAAATAGCACTTTTACCAAATGTTATCTGTTGTGATATGTCTGACTGTGTTGCTGCCTTTGCAGAGCTTGATTTGATGAAACCAACCAGTCAATGCTGTGGTCTGTGAACGAGCTGATGTTATGGGAGCATGAAGGAACTCTACATCACTTCAATGCTACAAAGAGAAGACCCTTCCCTCCCTCCCCTCCACACCTAATAAATCCGGGTACATGTTTTCATATACAACTAGTTGGTCTTTTATAATACATGTATAATACATTTATAGACCATTTACAAAGCATTTAAAGGCCCCACTGATATAATGCAGGTCATATTATGAAGGGAGAGGAGACATCCATCCTCACAGCTATGATATCAGCCGTTTCCCTGCTGTTGCTCTCACCATGGTTGTCATTGGTTACCATGGTAATTGTGCAGTTTACCAGGAGAAGCCTGGCACCCAAGCAGAAGAACACTCACCCCCAAGAAGATGTTCTTGGAGGAGTCGAAACCAGCAGCGTAGATGCGGGCTGTGTAGGGAGCCCTGCGTTCACACATAATGCGGCAAGCGTACCGGGAGATGGTGCTCTGAGCTGACTGTCCTCCACCACCACCACCCTCTCCTGCTGCGCCCCCACCCTGACTGCTGCTGCTGCCTACTGTGTCCGTCACCACAAAGTCGATCATGCTCTCTGTGGACCGGCCAATCTACGGAAACAAAACAGAGATATGTATGTAATGATGTAACAATGGTAAAAGATGGACAGTAAACTTGCATCTCTGAAGAATCCTCTACACCAAAAGATCACGATCAAATCAGTCAATTACCACCAGTGCAGAATGTCCCATCAGTCTGTACTGATATCAAACTGACAAAATCAATAGACCTTTAGACTGGAGGTGTCTGTAAGTATAATATGTTATTATGCAGTTCAAAGGTTACAAAGTACTGTGAATACAATCAATAATTGTGTCATCACTGTGACATAGCTCGATGCTAAGCTATAGTTCTATTTATATACATGTTGCCTATATGCACCTGGCCCTTAAATAAAACTTTATTTTAATTTAAACCACAATCTTTTTTTTACTAACTCCAACCATGTGTTTTTATTGTTCCCAAACCCAAACAGGTTCACTTCTCTTATCAGTGTAGCCTATCATGATAGTTCCGTAATCGTTACTGTGTTGATGAGAGGACGAACAAACTTTTCCGGTTAAGGGATAAGTTGCCTTTTCTTGCTCCTACACCGGACACTGGGTTCTCAGAGCCAGTCTTATACCCACCTCCTCTCTTACGTGTCTTGATATTAGCTGCTGAGTAATATTAGCTTGTTCTGACAAAATAATAGAAATTTATGTCCCTGAAACAACTGTTTAATCTTATTTTCTTATTTTGTGTCATGCTCTGCAAACTAAGAAATCATTTCATTTTTTTTAAGCCTAGCTACCAAAATAAAGCCCAACTGTAATAAACGTTAGTTTTCTCTGGATCCTATGGACAGTGCTTATAACACAGTAAGTCTAATTTTGCACCCTAAAATCACCAAGGCCGTTCAGTCCTGAGGCTCAGTCACATTGAGCAGCAGACAGAGTATAAACAGACCAGAGATTACTGATGCATACAGTCGTTATAGGAAGCATTCAGACCCTCTTCCCTTTATGCACACTTTGAGAGTAGGTGATACAATCTTTAATCACATTTACACTTGCAAACAATTTAGGGTCAACAACTAACCTAACACACGTGTCTTTGGACTGTGGGAGGAAATTTGAGTACCTGGAGGAAACCCACAAAAGGGAGAACAAGAAAAGTCCACACAGAAAGACCTCCACGGGCAGGGAAATGGAGATGGGCACCTTCCAGCTGTGAGACAGCAATGCAACCAATGGAGTCCATAAATTGGAGTGAATAGTTTCTGACACTACATGTGGACTGACCTGTGTTTTACTATAAATCCCATTTTAGAGAAGAGTTGGGATACTGTGTAAAATATAAAGTGATCAAAAGGGATTTGGAAATCATTGGGAACCAATTTTTGATATAGTATGTATATAGTACAGTAATAAATGTTAAAACTGGAAATTTAATAGTTTTATTTTTTAATTTCTGCTCATTTTGAATTTGGTGCCAGGAACTAAAAATATTTATTTCAGTTGTAACCCCACTGTTGTTTACTTTAATAATTATCACATTTAAAAATGCTAATTAAATATGATTACCAGCTCCAATTAATGTCCATTACCCTATACACTTCTTCTACCACCTACAGGGTGGTAGAAGAAGGGTGTCAAAATGTCCACGGGATCTTTTCACACCGCTCCTACAGCATAATGTACTTCTCTGCTGTTTGTGCTCCTTTTCAGTAAAAATACACTAAAAGTGTGGTTTTCTTTTCTGTTTATCATACATTTTAAATGACATTGTCACGAGATGTTGTCCCTTCTTGGACTGCCAACATCCGATTTCTGCAGTGGGTCATGCAGCCAAAATGTTGAGTCTGGCATGGCACATGTGTGTGTGTGTGTGTGTGTGCAGACACTGACCTGAAACATATCTGTGTTGGTGTCATGGGTGTACTCCACAATGACAGAGTGGCTCCGTGACAGTGTGAAGGAGATGCTGTGCTGGCTTTTGTTGCTGAGTGCCTGCCAATAGAAAAGACATTAGCCAGGTCACATGGCAAGGAGAGCTGAAGGTCTGACCTCCAGGAAAATCTGCCCACATCACATTTCCTGTTGTTAATAAACAACCCAGGCTGTAATTGAAAACTACTGTAAACTGATATCATTTAATCAGCTGACTAATTGTTATGATGGAGGTTGTTGGTATAATGACGCTTACTCTGGATCTCTGGACTACATTTTATGGCAATCAGTCCCAAACAGAAATGTCATATTGGTACTAGTGTAAACTAGAGTTAAGGTGATTAAGGTTCATTCTGTGATGATCGTGAAAGTCTCTATAGAATATCTTGATGATCTATTCAGTAGTTGTGGAGATATTAAAAACCTTTGTGGACTAATTGGATAAGCACTATAACTTTAACCAATAGCTGGTTAGGCTTTTCTCTAATATGACTGTTGACCATCAACGTAGCCTTAAATGTAAGTAATACATACCAAATGTAGTAAGAGTCAATAATAACATTTCACCTGTATGAACTCTTACATTGCTATCAAGTTCCAGGAAAATTGATCTCTCCTGTTGTGTAGTTGAACACTTTTGAATCTATCAAGCTATAAACTAATCAACCAAAACAATAATGGTGGTTTTACTATTAAAATATGATGCGGTGTTTATAACAATAAGATGAAATAATAAATGCTGATGTATCATTGTGGGTTAACCACCTGTCAGCATGCAAAGCTCTACCTTTAACAACACTGTCCTTTCATTTTTATTAATTGCTGTACGTGTTTTAGCATAAGAACCATAATCAGCACCGTTTAAACTACCATTGTTTTCTTAGTGGAGTTTTGTAAAATGTAGATGCTCAGTACATTTATTTGAGTAAGAGATTTGAATAGGTACCTGTAATAGAGAATAGCTCTGTGTAGCTAGAGACTGCTCAGAGTTCTCCAGGACATTACTAAGACCAGTGAAGGCCAGTACTAATGTTGTGTCTGATCTGTGTATAAACTATGTTGGTGTTGCTGAAGGAATTGTTTCTTCCATTGGTTTTGTTTTCTACACGTAGATTCTGGTTCTTCTGAACCTGGGTCTCAGAAAACTGTTGATACTCCCTCAGTTCAAATGACAACCTTGACTATAAACCCAGTTCTATGACTCCCCACCTTTGACACCAGAGGTGTTGAGACATTGTGAATAACATCAGGTTTGACCCCATTGGCTTTGGGTCTCTTGTAAAGAGCCAGGCGACTTCTTCTGCGACCCTTGTCTCCATTGGCCAGCGACCCATTGTGTCTGTGAAACAGGAACAAAATGTACGTTATTGTAACACGGATTCACTTAAACAGAAATACTAATTTATTATTTTTGGGTCACCTTGTTTTTCATTTTTTTGTATTAAAAAAAGCATGGCTCGTTTAATTACATGCAGTATGAACCCTATCACCATTTTGCTACATCACATTGCATTTACCTTCCTCTATTTTATTTGAGGGTCCAAATTCTAAATATAAAATTCATTCGCTGTACCTGGGCCTCAAAATTCCAACTCCAAACCCCGTAGAACTAAACTTTTGGCATCTATGGTCATTTAAATGTAATGAAAGATGACCTGTAAAGCTTCTAATTCAAATAGCTTTATGCTAAAACTCAAAACAACTCTTTGCCTCAGATGAATAAACAGCTTTATTCAACACTAGACAACACTAGTCAGTGATGGTGAGAAATAATGACTGATATTGATGATTGATGTGTCCAAAATCTCAGTTTACTCGTCATACTATGGAATAAATTCAAGACCATTTACTATTTTGCTGGTATTTAGTAAAGATTCAAACAGATCCAATTAAATTTATCAGGTGCAGTATATTTATTTATCAGGTTTAAATTTTAGCCCCTGCTCATATTAATAATCCAATTGTACTTTAGGTAGCCATGCACCTATTTGTCAGTTTATTAGCTTCACCTAGTTATAAAATGTAAACTTATACAACAGTACTGTAATAGATCCATCATGGTGTCTACTTCACTTTTCAGTGCTAAGCTAGTCTGTATCAGTGCTATCAAACAAGTCTAGTTTTTTAATTTGAAACTCGCAGTTTGACTACAGCAATATCCAATTTATTGCTGTTCACAGCTGAATAAATATATATAGCAGAAAATCCAAAGTATAAGTTAATGTAACGCGAATCACTCTTGTAGGAAAACATCTCACTGAAATGTCTTTCAAAGTTATGGTAATAAAATGGAACTGTGCAATTAACATTTTAAGTATAAGACAATATTTTTGCAGGTGTTTCTGTTTCATGTGTTTTTTAAAATTATCTGTTTTGTTGACTTTACACTTTTGCAGTTCACTTTCTAACAAACCTGTTCTAACCTTTAATAAATGTATTACTTTTATCTGTACATATTCTGAAACAGCGACTTTTGATCTTTTCAAAATGGCAGCCACGACTCGCTTTTTACATAACATATGTGGCTGATCCCAATACCGCAACCACTCTGGTAGAAGTGGGTTTAAGAGAAGCCTATTTTTTATGTAGAAATATTGGTAAACTATCGTATTTATATAATATATAGTATATATAATATAAACTATATAGTATATATAATAGTTTGGATTGGGTAATTTCTGCACACTAAGTAGTTTGGGCCTATTTGTGCCCCTGTGTCTGTGTCCGTACATCTCATTCCTGCCTTGACGAAAAATTTGCAGACCTTTTTCAAACCACCAAGCATCCACTTTAAATCAAGGATAAACTCCTTGAGTGATGGTGGCCCTAGGTCAAAGGTTAAGGTTAAGTCCCATTCACACTGCCATTCTTGTAAATGCAATAATGGTGTAAGGGAATCTTTTCAAAATTTTTAAACCTTCTACTTGGACTTGGTCTACTTGGAGGTGAACCCCATACATTTTGGGGGTTAGAGGTCAAAGGTCAAGGTCACTTTATTCTCACATTCACATCTATTTTTGTAAACATAACAGAGGACCACCTTCAGGGAAAAATGTGGCACTCCACCAGGACTTGAGAAGGAGCTCCTAAGGCTTTGGTTTTCAAAGGTCAAAAGTCACTGTGACCTCACATCCTCCCCATTCTTGGGAATGTGGATATCACAGGAATGCCTTGATGGAATTTCTTAAAATTCGGAGCAACTACAACTTCAGTGGTTCACTTAACCTGGTGCCATTAATATCTACAAGCTGAATATGATTAAGATTTACATGTAAAATAACGGCATTACACAGAATTATTTAATTTGCATATTAGTTGCCTGTATATAAACCACTATCAACTGTATATAGAACCTGATTTAGTCAGGTCAACAAAAACTGACTTTGTTGACCTGATACAATGATACAATCGCTTTGTAATACAATGTGTAGTACAGTCAATACTCAAGTACAAACCAAAAGGTCAAAAAAGTGTGATCTGTATTCTGCTGCATGTAATATGAAAGACATTCATTCCAAATGAGTTCTGCTGGCCACATTGCATCCATGAGTGGATGGATGTTGTAAAATATCAGTGGCAGGTAATCCCCCCTTTCTGTAATCCCACTGACAGAGGACAAAGCCATTCTTATCATCCATCAGTGTGTGGATCAATAGGTTGGTCCTACTGAATCCTGTTTATGCTTTTGATTACAATCTTGAAACTGAGATTTAAAATCTTAATGAGTTTTTTGCCTGGTTAAATAAAGTATTTGTCTTATTAGTATTATTATAATTATTATTTCATTTTGTGTTTTACACACTGGATAAAAAGTTGTATAGGAGAACTTTGCATTGGCTTTAATTATAAAACAGCCATGATGTCATGACTGCTATACAGAACTTAGAACGAGGTTGTTGGAGTTTTAATGTGAAAGCTGGTCTATACTTTGTACAGTATAGGGATCTGTGAAATGCCGGCATACTGCATCATGCACACACTACTTGGAAATTACATATCATGTTTTGAACGTTCTTGCTGGTATGATATGTTGCAAAAAGAAAAACTAGTGCATAGACAAGTGCAAATGGCTTGCTGAGATATTAAGGGTTCGCATGTACTTGTGGGTGTGTGTACAGTGGGGTGGTTCAGTAATAGCTTCTATAGATGTTAGGTAGAATTTAACATAGTATTGAACATCAGTACTTTTAGCAACTGGAATGAATTTGTTTAAATCTTGCCTGCTGTTTGTTACCTAATGAGGGTGAGAATCTTGAAGAGACCTAATTTGGAAAAGACCAGAAGACAACTGGTTCCCATGCAGCACCTAAATGGTGATCTAAAATGGAAATGTGGAAAACCCTTCTAGACCTGATGTGCTCTGATTAATTTGTAAAAGAAGAGACCTTCAAAACAAAATAAAGGTGTCTCACCCTAAGACGATGAGCTCGCCGTACTTGATGGGCTCCTTGTCCTCAGGGAAGACGCCGTCGTGAAGTTGTGAGCTTGAGCTCAGAGGAGGCGAGGGCTGGCTTTTGTTGCAGGACGGGCGCAGCTCCAGAGATGAGGGGGGACACAGCGCCTCTGAGCTTCCCTCCAAAACCATGCCCACCGGCCACAACTGGGGCTCACTGCTGAGAAGGGGAGCAGATAATCACGTGTTAAGACATTTAATTTAAATGTGTTAGAATTGGATAATAAATGCTGTCCACAAAGTGCACATTGTGTGTCCCCTTGTAAATCAGGGAGCAACCTGCTGTAGGTTTCAAAGCAGCAACATTTACAGGTATTCTGAGGTTTTTTTTACCTGAGGTTTATGATCCTATAGATGTGAAAGGAACACTATTTGGGACAGTAACCAAGATCTTCAGGTTTGATGCCATAAGCCTTTTCCATATATGGCCAATTCCTCTGACTGAAATTTGTCCCGTAATAAATAAAGAGAATGTGTTGGCACTTCATGTTGTTCAAAAATATACACGACAATTTAAAAAAACTGTATCAGAATTTTGGAAAAAGCTGGTGTATGGATATTTATATCCTTTCATTTTGCATATTGTCTATGTAAACCCAATATGTAAAATGTACATTTGCATGAACTGTCTGTGCAGAGCCATGCTTACTTCTGTACGAAGGTCCATAAATTACCCACTCCAGAGATTGTCGTATGACCAACACTACATTATTGAGACAGCGAATAACATTTCTGAATTAATTTTTATGTAGAGTTTATGTAAAGTTTTAAAAAATCAATTTCACCGAACAAGGTAAGGAACCATGTACCTCCACAAGCTATACACTCAACTCTCTACTGCTACTTTGTAGTCTGCTCTTTCGCTCCTGAAACTTTAACCTTTTATCTAAAACAAATACTTTAAGCCATGTTATGTCACTGATGACATCACACATACGCTTCTTAATGCAACTAACCCTACAATACACAACCTGGTTAGCTCATACAGTCTTTGTTTAGACGTGCGGAAGATCCACATGACCATGTGATTTTGTTGAAAGCTCTAGTTAAAGCTTAAGCATGTTACATGATTTCTAACTTCTTTAATATCATAATTCCTCCCCATTCCACTTCAGACATGCTATTCTCCACCTGCAGACCATGTGCTCTATGACCACTGAACATGCTGCCCCCTCAGGCAGACGTGTTTCGGATTTTCCTTCTTTTTGAAGTGACCGAACTGCAGCGTCCGGTAAGGTTAAAGGGGGAGGTGTGTGTGGGTTTGTCAACAACTCGTGGTCATCAACAGACGGTGGATGAGCACTGTTCACCGGATGGGGAGTTTCTACTGCTGAAGTGCCTCCTTATTATCTACTGAGGGAATTTACTGCTGTGTTTTTGGCCGCTGTTCACATCCCCCCGCGAGCTAACTCCACGGCAGCGCTCGGCAAACTCCATGACGTCATCAGCGCGTTAGAAACGGTTCATCCTGATGCTGTTTTTATTGTTGCTGGCGACTTCAACCAGTGTAGTTTACGGACTGTATTCCCCAAATGCCACCAGCATGTGGACATTACCCCCCTTGATAAGAACACTCTCAATCATGTTTACAGTTCGGACGCTCAGACCACATGTCTTTGTTTTTTGTACCCTGCTTACAGACAAAGACTGAAACAAACACACCCTGTCACCAAACAGCTTAAACTCTGGACCCCAGAGACTGAGACCACCCTGCAGGACTGATTTGCTCTGACAGACTGGGATGTGTTTTGAAGCTGCAGCCACTCTGGAGGACTCTTCCGTCAGCGTACAGGATTATGCTGAGTGAGTGACTGGGTACATCAGCACATGTGGCAAGGCCTTCAGCACATCACAGACTATAGGACCACCACCATCAACATCACCTCAACAGACAGCCTGCCGGAAGACCTCAACACATTCACCACCCACTTTGAGTCCCCCAGCTACACTGCAGAGAGGGGGCTCACATACACCTGGACCACCCGACCCCCCTCCCCTCCACCAACCATCTCAACAACCCAGGTACACAAAGCTCTGAGGAAGATCAAACCCTGCAAAGCAGCAGGACCAGACAACGTTCGTGGGTGGGCCCTGAGAGCATGTGCCAACGAGCTGGCTGACGTTCTCACCTCCATCTTCAGCCTCTCCATCAGCCAGTGCACCGTTCCTTCGTGCTTTAAGACCACGACCATCGTCCCCCTGCCTAAGAAGAGCCCACCCACCTGCCTGAATGACTACAGGCCAGTGCCACTCGCTCCAATCTCATTCAACCAGTGGACATGAGAAAGGAGAGGAGGACGCATCACCCACTGTTCATTCGGGAGCTTGAAGTGGAGAGGGTGAGCAACTTTAAATACCTGGGTGTCCACATTAGTGAGGACCTCACTTGGACACCTCACATCATGCAGCTGGTCAAGAAGACCAAACAGGGGCTGTATTTTCTGAGGAGGCTGAGGGAGTTTGGCATGTTGCCTAAGATGCTAAATGCTTTGCCCGTGTTGTCAAACTAAGAAGCTGTTTTCTTAATTAGCATGTCCTTTATTAAGTCTCAGTGTTTTGGCCTCTCGTGCTGCATACAGCTGATTAATAAAAAACAAATGTCTAAATAAATAGGAAGCCTACTGACCGCACTAATTCAGCATCATTATTTGTCACAATGCTCACAAAAGCTATTCATTTAAATCCCTTCACCTTTTCATGGTAAATGGTAAATGGTCTGCACTTATATAGCGCTTTTCTACCTATTGGCACTCAAAGCGCTTTACACTGCTTCTTATTTACCCAATCACACTCACAATCACACACATTCATACACCGATGGGGGAGCTGCTATGCAGCTGGCCAACAATCACCGGGAGCAACTAAGTTGGGGTTCAGTGTCTTGCTCAAGGACACTTCGACATGTGACCGGAGGAGCCGGGGATTGAACCAACAACTGTGAGATTGGTGGACAACCGCTGTACCTTCCAGCGCCACAGTCGCTCCCTTCATCCATGTCTAATTCAAGAGCAATTGGCTGAATGTGAGCTATTTCCGCAGCTTCACTTTTTTGACGTTGACTCTTCTAGTAATTGTCATCCTCTTCATGCAAGGGAAGGGCTTTCTGTTTGCGGACCCAGGCCCGTCCTAATAAGATTGATTGGGCAAAGGTGATCCAGCTTTTTTCCACAAACACAGATAAACTGATGCTTGGATCTGTGAACCCTATGAATACTTTATGAGGCCTGTGTTGGGCCTCACCATTGTTCTCAGGGTAATAAATTGCCCTTTGTGACTGCTGGCCAGCGATATGGAGCTCAGAAAGCTGTACTGGAAAAAAAAGACAGCATGTTCTCTTGGTAGGCTCTTACAGTTAACAATCAGATAACCATCAATTGACAAACTGTCAGATCAAAGATTCTTACCAAAGCTCAGAAGGTGTGTAAGGAGCAGCCACAGGCAGAGAGGCGGAGCAGGTTCACTGCTCCTGCCTTCAATTTCACAAAGCACTTTATTAGCAACACATTTGAAAGCTTTTGATTGCAGTCCTGTCAAATCCATTTAAAACGCATGGCAATAAAACACACTGGTTTCAACATACAATTTTCGGATAACAGAAATCAATAACGCGCCATCAAAATGTCCAGTGACAAGCATTTAGTTAACTGAAGGAATATGAACATTACGTTAAACAGACCAGGATCATTTCTATCACTGAGTCACCCTCAGCATCCAGGGAGAATATTTTGACATTCATTTTACTGAAGTCAAACAAAGCATAATCCCCATCTCTGCACACAGGTTCTAAGCCAGTTCTTAATGCTCAAGCCTATTATTAATCAAAAGTGGGCGAGACCACCTACACGGTAGAAAGCTAGTGGTGCAAAAGCATGACAAAGCCCTACTAGCTTTGTTCTCCCTTTGAGTGGATTAGATAATCATCCACGGAGCATAAACGTAATAGCACTGGAAACAGTATCCCTGTATATGGATGTTTTCTTCTTCCTTTTCCTTTCAGATAATCATCCACACAGAACAAACCCTCACTGACTACACTACCCATGAGTGAACTGCAGAGTCATTAGCTATTAGATGTGATCCAATTTTGGTCATCTTTAAAAGGCCCAACGAGGAGAATACTGCCTCATAATCAGATGATGAATGGCAGTAGGCAGATTCATGCAGCCAGTGGCCATTTCATTACTCAAGCTCTCTGTTGCACTGGATGGATATTGAGCAGTGGTGATGCAGAGGTGGAGGCTGAGTGGACTCATGAGAGGCTGCACGGACAAGCAAATCAGGGGAGAGGGAGGAGAATAACACAAATAGGAAGAGATAAGAAATGGATAGAAGAATGCTGTGTTGTTTGTGGGTAACTGTCAGGGCCCTGTCAGGTGTGAGTTTTTATGTATTTGTACTCTGGGGTTTTCTCCTGAAGTCTAGTATTCTCAGCAAAAATGCAGTGTTGGTTAGCACTAGAAAGATAAGGGAGTCACTGTGTGGGGCTCATGTGGATCAGTTTAAATATTTTAGGAACTGTATGTAATGAGGATCAGCTATTTGTCCATCCTCAACAGCAATCTGATGTTCCACACATTACCAAAGCAATTCTGTGAGTGATTCAATGGAAAAGTCAGTGGAAATAAATTCTTTATCTTATCGATAACAGTAATCTAAACTCAAGTTCCAGTCACTCATCATTTTCCCCCACAGCTTCCGTTCATCAGTAAAGGGAGTTGACAAAAAGCTTCATACTTAACATCATTAATAAAGATCTGTTCCTGAAGCAGCCATGCAGCCTGAACCATGACACTACCTCTGCTCATGAAGTCTTCTTCAAATAATAAATATTGGTACCTTTACTCTTGCTCTTTGGAGCTTGTTGCTGTTGCCACTGACTGATTTAGTTTTTTTCAGCATCCGCTGGTTTGTTCTGTTGTTCAGTGTTGCTCAGTACACCAGTAGTTTCTTTTTTTTTTAAGAAATACTAAACTTTTGTGCTGGCTATGGCGATTTCTTCTTATTGCACATGCATCGATATTATTCCATCTTCACAGCTCTCTTATCATCATTTTGATTCATCCTTGTTACCTATAAATACAATGCTAAAACCAAGAGTAGCCATTTAAAGCTATATACTGTTTGAACAATCAATCAACCTGTCAGTCACATGTTCCAATAATTGTGTTCACTTTAATTGTGGGTGATCTGATATAAAATGTACTATGGTTTATGTTGTTTAATATATTAATTTATACATAACAGAAAATCAAACTGAAATAATCTTTTAATCTTTAACCGAAATGTCTTCAATGTACAGCAAATTCTAATGAATTGGCCCTACAGGTCTAATACGTTTTAATAGGGGCTACATTTAAAGAAACATTAATAAGAAAGTATGAGTATGATATGAACAAGGAGAAACTTTAGAATGGCTATTCACAGTGGGTTAGATTACTTCCTGAAACAACAATCCATGGAATATCATAACCTTGTAGTCAAATGTAAGAAACGTGGTGCAAATACAACTAACTAACCAACTAACAAATCTAAACCTCACGCCCATTGGTCAATCCAACTTTTATGAGGAAGGGAATTTAAAAAAGAAAAAACATCTAAATGCTCTACAAACCAATCTGGACAGGAAAGCCTTCTTGATGCTGGATTGAAGGCCTCAGTCCGATGGGGTAGGTCTGTGACGGGTTCTCAGTAGAGATTTGCAAGCAAAAACCAAAGAGCCCAGCCCAGCCCACCAGCAGAGATGGTAAGAACATGTGAGAGGTCAATAAATATTCCACAGCACAGGTGGCCCCCTCTTCTTCTGTCTTTCCTTTCACTGTAGGAACTGATCACACTGAGCAGAATTACCATAATGATAATCTATAAAAACCAAAGAGGCGTGACTGCCAGTGGTGGATGAGTGCATGCAGACAACAAGGCGAAGGAGGGGTGGGTGGTGGGAGGCAGAGGAAGAGGAGGAAGAGGATGGCTTTGGATACCAAGGAGAGGTGAAGGACGGAAATGAAAAGCGGGGCAGATGTGAGATGCTGCTGGTCTGGAAAACAAGCCCACAAAACCTTGAGCATGTTTGTGTGGAGGATATAGAGAGGAGGGAAATGCGGACGAGCAGAGCGAGGATGAGTGTGTGTGTGTGTGTGTGTGTAGGAGTGTGTGTGTGTACTCAAGTGCATGTGTCAGCACGCGCATGTGCGGAAGTAGCAGGCTTTGGCAGGGTGATGGATTGCCTGTTCTGTGCCACGCATTTTCTAATCAACCCACAGCCACAACCTGGGGGTGGAGAAAGAGAGGGAGAGAGAAACAAAGAAGAGCCGTCCGACAAAGGAAGGAGAGAATAATAGAGAGAAATAGACAAAGAAAATGCAGTTGAAAGGAGCCGAGTGGAGGGGCTGCTGGGGCTAAACACAGAGTATTACACAACAGAGCACCCTGTAGACCATTCCAACACTAACACTTGACACCATTATAATGCACTAGAAGACCCTGCACCAAAAAGGAAACTTGTGTGTGTCAACCTTTTTTTATACTATTACTTTAGTAGAATTGTGTTTTAAGCTAACGACGCTCTGCAGGCTGAAAACGAGCATCACTTTTCGTGTGCTTCATCGATGGCCATTCTCCGTCTATTCAGCACATTTTAGATAAAGTATAAACACATTTTCCATGAGAAGGAAACATGTCATTGCAGCAATGAAGCTTCACTGATATGTTTGTACTGGTTTTTAAATGATAATGGAGCTGTGGGACACAGATGAATGACTTAAAATCCAATTCTGAAATCTCAAACATTCCAGTGAGTTGACACAGTTCATTGTTGGTCTTTTCATGGGATTTATTCCGGAAAAATATTCTGCTTTCTTATTGAAGTGAAACATAATTTATTATCTGGACTTACTGTTATCTGCATTCGAACATTTTATGAATTATTTTATTACTTGATTAAAAATTAAAAAATTAAAAACAAACGGTATCATGGTTTCAATATAAACAATGAATATGAAAACTTATTTTTTTAAAAAAACCTTTAAAAGGAGGATTAGGAACACAAAAAGTTGTAAGTTTAATGTCAGAATTTTGAGAACTTTTCTTTTCATTCAGGCCTAATGCTCCGCAGTTGATTTTGGACGTCATAAATGTTCACAATTTCTTAGTACCATGGCTTTTTTGTAGCAGGCAGTTATCTCTATGTGCTATCAATGGTTTGGATATTATAGCTCAACATGTCCCCTCTGTCGTGTTTATCTTGGATCATTCGTGGTCTTCCTTCTTTTTTTGGCTTCACTAGGCTTCACTCCCAGAATTCACTCTCTCTAACCGCCTACTCCAGAGAAAGGGCGAGTGTGTGTGGAGTGTGTGGGAGAGAAAGAAAGAGGAAAGACAGAAAGAAAGGAAGAGTAAAATTTGTCTCTCTTAGAAACAAATGAACACAGAGCTAAATTTAGTCTAACTGACAAATGAACTCTGCATGACGAACCTCATCACAGTGTTCACTGGACCTGAGACCAGAGACTGCGACTGTAGTAGGAGTGAAGGTCTCATTAAATGTATAATATTAATAATAAAAATAATAGCAATAAAAACATCCCACAGTATAAAACACACAGTTCTGCGATAATACAGATGCATATCAAAAAGCGTTACATAAAAGCAGAGAGCACGTCTGCTCCACATTATGTAACACTTAATGCTGTACAAATCCTACAAGCCAGTGTTATGAAGTGTTATGTTACCGTCCCACACTTCCAAATCCAGCCTCCACACTTTCCACTTCTTTCACATTTTCTCTTACTGCTTTTTTTATGTGTTTCCATTCATTTCACTTAAATTCACCTATGGCCTTTTTCCAGCTTTAGCGTGTGTTTATGCAGTGATTAGATGCAGCTAAGAAAGTGGTGCTTTCACCAGCGTGGTGGACAGGGGTCAGCAGGGGAATGCTGTGATGCAGTCTGTGTTCTCACCCCTCGAAAACAAATGGGGACAAAATACAAAATGATGGAACTTTACTGTGCTGCTATTTGTTAAGTTCACATTTTGAGGTACACGGTCAAGGCTAGTACCATTTTTTATTTCTGTATTAAATCATCCCGCAGGTCTGAACCATCGGGCTCCTCACTTCTCTGACCTTTACCACCACTGCACCAGGCTTATCTAATATATCTAGAGTACTGAGATAGTCTTCTACTGCTGTAAAATAAAAACTATTATATGGGGATATTGTGGATACGTGTATTGCACTTCCATAGATTTGGGGACTTCCTGGACACAAACAGTAATGTATGTATGGGACAGCAGAGGCTAAAATATCTTGGTTTTTAGTTTCTATCATGAGTCAGTCCTCAAAAACAACTACATCTTACCTTTCCTCTGATGCTAATTAACATGGTGTTTTATTAGATGATTAGATTAGATTTTTTTTTTGTCTCAAACTGACCTTTATGCTCATTCAGCATGCTGGATTGATGCCGTGCCTGTCGGTGAGAGAGACCACTATTATTGGGTGTTCAGCTTAGTGATTGGTCCGCATCTTCCTATGCACTTCAATCTCTTAAAAAATAAAAAATAAAAAATCCTTTCTGCTCTTCGTTGCACCTGCATCTCGTGAAATGTGAACACTTTTCTGATGGGACTTTGCTTTGATGTTTTCTCCTTGACTTAGAGTTTTGCTGCCTTGTACCTCACTCGTAAGTCGCTTTGGATAAAAGCGTCGGCTAAATGACTAAATGTAAATGTAAAATGTGAATGTAGTGAATGAGTCCACAAGAAACACAATGGAGGCGATGAAAGCAAGCAAACAATGACGTCAAGAGGGAACACACTGAGGACTCTGCTCATTTTTTATCTTCAGCTCATCTGGAAATTCCCATTGACATCTGGAGTGAAGAAATGATGGTTTGTCCTAGGTTTTCTGATTTCTATTTTAGAAAGACAAACAGACTACTGCCACCTACTGGTATATAAAAGCTAGTAGTTGTGATGTGGCGATGATTTAAGAGTAACTACACTGCTAGTTTGTAAATTTTGCGTTGCATGGAGCAAAACCATGATTTCCAATGCAGCCAGTGATTGAGCCATAGCAGCCGTCACCCAGCCGAAGCCGAACCAAAGCTACTGTAACTTCTACTCCCTATTCACCGACCTCCACAAAGTATGTCCGATGAGATTATGGCATGGCAGACCCATCATGACTTTCATGACCAATCTTCAACTCAATTTCAACTCATATCTATGTAGAGTAATGGGCCAAAATAGCAAATATTTCTATTTCAATTTTTATACTGTGCACGAAAGAGGATCCTGAATACTTTCCGGTGGTACTAGAATTAATCAAGCTGCATCATATCAACCATGTCTTATGCCACGTTTGCAGCCTCACTATATTACCATTCATATTTAGTCACTATGCTCACTGCATAACTTACATAATCCAGAAACTTCTCTCCACCGTGATAAAACCAAGTAGTGTTATGTAGCTAGCAAAGGTGACACATCAGTGTGTGTGTGTGTGTGTGTGTGTTTGCTGTGATGGAGTATGTGTCCTGCAGTCCTGTCTGGTCCTAAATAGCTTGGCTGTCTGAGATGCAGCAAAACTATAGAAAATGAAGAAAGCAGGAAGCAGGAAAGAAAGAGAATAGGAAATGCTCAGATAGATAAAGAGACAGAGATAAAGGATGCAGATGCATCACTCCTCACGTCATTTGAATATGTAAAAAAAGCCAGTTCACATGACCCTATCTGCAGACGGGGCTAACATGGGAGTGGAGATGAAAGTGAATGTTTCATTCTCTCATCTTTGTTCTTTCCTCTTATTATTAGAAACTAGTTGCTGCATTTTGTCAACTGCATGTTGTCCCTTGTCAACTCATGGCTTCCTGAAGATCACTATCTTTGAACCAATGCTAAAATATTGAGCTTGTATATAATAGCTATAAAGAGGCTATCAGTGACATTTTGTTGCCCTGTAACCCAAAGCAGCAGGGGCCCCATGTTTATGTGATACCAATGACTCAACAGTCATTGGAGCAGGTGCTCAGAGGTCACAGGTCAAAGCTCAGCTATGACCTCAGTAGCGCAACATATGGTTACATCACGCTGGTTGGTATGTGGAGTTTGTAAATCTGATAACTGGGGATTGGTCTAAATGTTTGTATCACGCTCAGAAAATACAGCACACGGTTATTGATATAGCAAGAGGTTTATAGCAAAACCAAATACTTCAGATGTCCCTATGCAAATGCCATGGAAATCCACCTCCTGTATTGACAGTCCTGGCATATCTAGGTCATCCCTAATGGACTGATCTTTGAATTGACAAACTCCATTTGCTCCAGTAAGCGGTTTGAAATGAATTGGCTTCAGATTGATTGCTTTAAAACAGACCCCTGTGAACAATGTCACAAAAGCTCGAACTCTTTTTGATGTTTGAAATCTCCCCTCTGTGTTTCTGCAGACTAACGTCCTCACACACAACACACACACACTTTGAAGATCTGAAGTCCTGGATGCTACTGGTTCTATAAGTATTTGGCAGATACTACTACAAGCAGTGATACCAGCACTATTAGAATTCTTGACCTAATTCCTACTAACAGTATTATCACTCATTACCTCATCATTTGATTAACTCCTGATAATGATCAAGTATTGCTACCAGCAGGACCTTAGTTGCCTTCACTAATGATGTGAACTACTGCTCATCCCACTAATAAGGCAGCAGGTGCTAGTAGCAATAAAGATTAATAATAATAATAATAATAGTAAATGTTAGGAAATGACTTAATAACTGATCATCAATTCGTTTTACTGAAACTTGGTTGCAGCAGGAAGAATATGTCAGTTTAAATGAGTCATATTAATTATCATGTTCCTAGAAGCACAGGCCGAGATGGAGGGGTAGCAGCAATCTTCCATTCTAGCTTATCAATAAAACGTAGACCTAAACATAGTTATAACTCATTTGAGAGTCTTACTCTTAGCCTTTCACACCCAAACTGGAAAACTCAAAATCCACATCTACAATATTTGTTATCGTGTACCGTCATCCAGTCACTTATTCAGAGTTTTTGATTCCATTTTCAGATTTTCTATCTGATTTACTGCTTAGTACAGATAAAGTCATTATAGTGGGTGACTTTAACATTCATGTAGATGCTGACAGTAACTGCCTGAGCACTGAGTTTAATTCATTATTAGATTCACTTGGTTTTTCCCAAAATATAAAAAACCCACTCGCTGTTTTAGTCACAGCTTAGACCTTGTCCTTACATACGGCATTGAAACTGATAATCTAGCAGTATTTCTTCATATTTCTCTTTGGTCTGACCAAATAACATTTGAATTCACAATAATGGACTATACAGCAGTTAGAAAAAAATTCTACTACAGCAGATGTTTATCTGTAAATTCAAGGAAACGATTCCTTCGTCATGTGCTTCACAATGTGTTAATACAATGGAGAGTCGTCAGCTTAACTTTACTCCTGTACAAGTTGATAATTCTGGAGCCTCACTACATACAATCTTCGATACTGTTGCCCCTCTGAAAACGAAGGGAGTAAACCAGAAGAGGACATCTCTATGATATAGTTCAAAAACTTGCAACTTAAAGCAGGTGACACGAAAGTTAGAAAGGATGTGGCGTTCCATTAATTCAAAAGATTCACGCTTGGCCTGGAAAAACGGATTGATAATATATATAAAAAAAGCCCTCTGTGATGCCAGAACAGCACATTATTCATCATTAATAGAAGAAAACAAGAACAACCCCCGGTTTCTGTTCAGCACTGTAGCCAGGCTGACTAAGAGCCATAGTTCTGTTGAGCCTAGTTTTCCCTTAACTCTGAGCAGCAATGACTTCATGACTTACTTTATGAATAAAATTGTAGCTATTAGATAAAGAATTCACCAGATCCTCCCCCCAAATATTACAGATAGATCTTCATGTACAACAATGCTAGAATCATCAAAAAGGCCCCACTCCCTCTTGGGGGTACAGATTGCTTTTTACCCAGAGACTCGCTTCAACTATAACCTCATCAAAATTAACAACCTGTCTGTTAGAATCTATCCCATCTAGACTGCTCAGGGAAGCTTTACCCTTAATAGAAACGTTCGAATCACACATCATCAATCTATCTTTAGAAACAGGCTATGTACCACAGGCCTATAAGGTAGCTGTAATTAAACCACTACTTACAAAACCCTGTCTTGACCCAGGTGTTTTAGCCAATTACAGACCAATATCTAATCTCCCCTTTATTTCTAAAATAATTGAAAAAGTATTCGCAAAACAATTATGTGATCACCTTCATAGGAATAATTTGTATGAAGACTTTCAGTCAGGATTTAGAGTTCATCATAGTACAGAAACAGCACTGGTAAAAGTCACCAACGATCTTCTCATGGCCTCAGATAATGGACTCATCTCTATACTTGTTCTGTTAGATCTTAGTGCTGCTCTTGATACCATTCATCACAAAATTTTATTACAGAGACTAGAACATGAAATTGGGATTAAAGGAACTGCACTAGGTTGGTTTAAATCTTATCTGTCTGATAGATTTCAATTTGTTTATGTTAATGATGAATCCTCCATGCACACAAAGGTTAGCTATGGAGTTCCACAAGGCTCTGTGATAGGACCAATACTTTTTACTTTATATATGTCTCCTTTAGGCAACATTATTAGAAAACACTCCATAAATTTCCACTGCTATGCTGATGATACCCAGCTATATTTATCTAAGGAACCAGATGAAACAAATCTATTAGTCAAACTTCAAGCATCCAACATAAACGCTTGGATGTCCATAATTTTTTACTTCTAAACTCAGACAAAACTGAAGTCATAGTATTTGGGCGCAAAAATCTCAGGAGACATGATGTCCAACCATATAGTTACTCTAGATGGTATAAGTCTGGCCTCCAGTACTACTGCAAGGAACCTTGGAGTTATTTTTGATCAGGATCTATCCTTTAACTCACATATAAAACAAATCTCTAGAACAGCCTTCTTACACCTACGGAACATTGCCAAAATTAGGACCATCCTGTCTCAAAGTGATGCCGAAAAACTGGTCCATGCATTTGTTACCTCTAGGTTGGACTACTGTAATTCCCTACTTTCAGGATGCCCCAGTAACTCCCTAAAGAGCCTGCAATTAATCCAAAATGCTGCAGCAAGAGTGCTGACTGGAACTAGCAAGAGAGATCATATTTCACCTTCACTAGCTTCTCTCCATTGGCTTCCCATTAAATCTAAAATAGAATTTAAAACCCTGCTTCTTACATATAAAGCTCTGAACGGTCAGACTCCATCATATATAGAAGACCTCATAGCACCATATGATCCCAGTAGACCACTTCGCTCTCAGAATGCAGGCCTTCTTGTACCTCCCAGAATTTCCAAAGGTAGAATGGGAGGAAGAGCCTTTAGCGATCAAGCTCCTCTACTGTGGAACCAGCTCCCATTTCAGATTCGGGAAGCAGACACCCTGTCTACTTTTAAGTCTAGGCTCAAAACCTTCCTTTGATAAAGCTTATAGTTAGTTATGGCCGCCTACCCTGAGCCTGTTTCTGCTGGAGGGGGATTTGTTGGATTTACTTTACATATCGTATAGTCTTGACTTTATTACGTAAAGTGCCTTGAGATTCAATTCAATTCAATTTAATTCAACTTTATTTATATAGCACCAATTCACAACAGTCATCTCAAGGCACTTTACTTTGTTGTGAAATGGTGCTATATAAACAAAGTTCAATTGAATTAAATTGGTTAAAGATTATGTATAATCTTGCCTTTCACAAACATAAAATGACAGTATCATCATCTGAATATTAAAAATATAAATCTGTGGGTGCTTGCTTAAATACTCACTTGTGTAACAGGAAAAGAGGCCTGGTAAGCTGAGGTAGCTTTGTTCTTAAGCTGTGACAGACTGCAGAGTTTTTGAAAAGCAGGATAACTATAACCAAGTCAACCAGTCAGCCAATTGTATACTGTCTGTACTGTGCAGTATATATTGTACCTTATGGTTTTGCAATCTATAGTTTATGCTGCAAACGTGTACAATCTAGGCCCCCAAAGAAAATTGCTTGGTTAACATGTGTTGCATACCAAACCCATAACTATGGCTTGATAATGTCTGACAGCTCACCGTCCAGTGGGTGGAAACATTAGCACTATACCTACATTTACTAATGGACCTTAGGTGTTAACACTTTTCTGATAAGACTTTGCTTTGATGTTTTCTCCTTGACTTAGATTTTTGCTGCCTTGTACTTCACTTGCAAGTCGCTTTGGATAAAAGCATCTGCTAAATGACTAAATGTTAATGTAAGAACTGCATCATATCACTGAAGGAGGGAATCAACACTGACTGAAAGTTCAAATTGCCATTCTGATACTATTCAAAACCCAAATATCTACTAGTATGTTCCAGGCTCCTTGTCATTTCAGTGCACTGTCAGCAGCAAGCAAACATGACTCATACTCGGCAAACTATATGTTTAGATCACAAAAGCACTGCTACAGGCCTTTGAGTAGTGAAGCTTTAGAAACTCATTTTCTCTTCCTATCCCATCACATCTCATCCTGTAAGCAGGCTGGAACAATCTAGAGGCTGGGAAATGTTGCAGGAACTTGTTAATGCACCAGAAAAGCTTCCTATCTGGTCCAGGATGATCCAAACATGGCCCCTGTCTATACTTGTTATTCCTGCTCTATCTGTACGGATTGCAAAGGATTGCGTTTTCCCAGGGCAATGCAGAGGGGATGGACCCGCATTTGTCCCGGTCATTTATAGCAGGGAAAACGAGGAATCGGGCAAATTCTTTTATTTCGTCATCTTTGGGCAAATAAACACTGTCTGATGATAAACTACTGTGTCGTTTTTAAGCCCATGTAGGCTGGGTTTGTACACAGGGGGCTTCCACCGCACAGACACCACACATAGGGGAGACATCGCCACACACACCCTCTTTACGCACAAATACACATCTCCCTGTCTCTCTCACGCACACAGCAGCAGTAGCAGTGATGTAGTGGTAAATAATAAAAAGGCTCACAGCCATCCGTAAAAACCAAGTCCCCTAAAAAGCTCGATTTAAAGCTTCACACTGCGTCACTTATCCTAGTTTGATCTCATAAAAACAAGGCAGCTGGAACAAAGGTGATAGAGATACATCCACAGATAAAAAGGTGACTTTACCATCCATCATCTACCTAGAGATGCAGCAGAGCAGACAGCAGGCCAGCTAGCGTCTCCTGCCATCGGCTCTTTTGTGGATGGAGCTGCTAGGATAAAGACAGGTGCTGGGACAGATCACATAAACAGGACCGTACCCGCTGATGTTTGCCAATGGAGGTCCGAAACAGGCTCGGATCTTCACGTAATTCCAACCCCGGACGGGACTGTGTTTGCGCGGGTCCTGTCAGTCCCCGTAAAGCGTAGGGAGCGTAAAGACAGACAACAGGAGAGTCGTAGTAAAGGAAGAGGAAGAAGAAAAAGAAGCGCAGGGCAGCATCGCCTCTCCTCCCTTCACATTACACCGGAGACTGATTCACGTTCCTGCCTCCCGACTGGAACAACAGACAGCCCGATGTCACGCCTGCCTCTCTCTCTCTCTCTCTTTATCTCTCTCTCTCTTTATCTCTCTCTCTCTTTATCTCTCTCTCTCTCTCGCTCACAAAAAAAAAAGTGTAATTAAAAAAAAAACACCAACAGGCGTTGCCTTCTTCGATCCTGGTAAATGTGGGATTCCAAATGTGATGCATTCAAGAACTCCAGTAATATTAAAATAAGCGAGTTTGTTCACAATCCCCCAATTGGCTGCTGTGACTGCCCAGTTAATATGAAAGGGGCTTTTTTTGTCAGATGTCCACACTGAAATAGCCCCACAATTATATGATGCATCATCACGATTGTGTGCAGCCCTTGTGGCCCCCAGAGAATGAGTCCTACTGTTGCTGGAATCCTCCGGCTTCTCATCTAACACCAGCAAGTTTGTTTGATCCTTTAAATTATGAACAACTGCTTGCAGAACTGTCATTTCCCTCTGTGTTGACTGCATGTTGTGTTTGCTGCTAACTTGCATATAAAAGCATGCTAAAAGCTAATTCATGCATTTT